>NW_017841207.1:0-1286 GCF_001891065.2 Hippocampus comes
GCGGAGTCGACGAATTAGAGAGCAGCAGAAAGAAAACAGACTTGGAAGGAGCCCATGCGGAGAACACCATTTCAGATAAGATACTTCATATACAGCACTATACATAACTAAAAAGACATCAGGTCTATTTTATCAACGGAATTCAAACATCTCATATTGGAGCCCCAACAGGAGAGAAATTACTGCAACTGTTTCAATGTGATTCTACATATCTGAGTTAAAACAGCCCCTTGTTTTAACTCAGATACAAGAAGAGACAATCAAACGGTACCATATAGAAAAGAACAAAGTGAAACAGGATTGTCCAGAAACCACCGTTTGAAGACAACAGGAGTGCATGAAAATAAATTAAACCTAGCAGAGGTAAAGAAGACGGCACAACATAAGGATGGCAAACCTCGGTCTACAGTTGTTAGGTTACTTCCTCGCCTTGGGTGGCTGGATCGGCATCATCGCCACAACAGCTTTGCCCCAGTGGAAGCAATCATCATATGTCGGTGATGCAATTATCACCGCTGTGGGTCTGTATGAGGGGCTGTGGATGAGTTGTGCTTCGCAGAGCACAGGACAGGTCCAGTGCAAGATCTTTGACTCGATGCTTTCTCTTGACAGTGAGTACAATGTTTGAGATTGACAAGAGGGGTGATTCCCAACCAGTGTGCCACGGCACATTCGTGTGCCCTGAGAGCTGTAACGGTGTGCCGTGGGAAATTTTCAAATTTCACGTCATTGGTGAGAAAATTATTTCTGAATAACAAATCATTTATCTTTGCCCTTCTATCTATGCCAGCAACAGAGAACAAATATATGATCTTCTAGTAGATGTCAAAAAGTATGAAACTGACGTATGTATCCTCTTTTTGCGACAATTTTGTTTGGTGATGTGCCGTGCGATTTTTTTTTTTCAAGCTGAAAATATGTGCCTTGGCACAGTCAAGGTTGGGAATCATTGGATTAGAGAATATCTACCACACTAACATGCTGATTCCTTTGTCATAAATTAAGTGCATACAGTATGTGCCAAATATATGTTAACAAATACTGTACTCCTATTTTGATTAAATAAATTGCGATACGCGGAAAGGCAAATTATATATAGATTGAAAAAAAAGAATTCTTAAGTGTTTGGCTGAAATGTTGAAAAAAAATCTTAATTTTGTTGTAAATGTTTACTTTTTAAAAATACTAATTTTGTGGTCAGTACATGCATACAGTTGATGATATCCATATCTATATATCTCTCTTTATATATATCTCCATCCATTTTCTGATCCGCTTATCCTCAC
>NW_017841208.1:0-1288 GCF_001891065.2 Hippocampus comes
AAAAAAAAAGTGGTTTTATGTGTAAACACTCATTGTGTCACCATGGAGACCAGTGTCGAAGATAAATCTATGCAGGTACTGTCAATAATTAATGACTGAAACAATTAACAATCAAGGTGATGCAACTGTGCTATTTTTAGGAGGGGAGAAAAAAAATGAACACAGCAAACTGTTGCAGACCAAATTCACACGTGGAGTCACAGAATGGGGAGACACGGACCGGGATTCCGGCTGTTTTGGACCAGAGGAAGCAAGCGACGGGTAAGAAAGCACAACGATGCGTCCCGCATTGTTCAAGGTCACGCCGGCATCTCATGCCGCTCGTGTCGGAACATCAGCTGCTTGGTCCAGCTGTGTTGACGCTAAGTGGTGACTAACACTTCCTGTTTGGCCTTGAGCTACTGACTCGTGTTTCTTTAGAATATGTGTTCCCCTCTTGTTATATTAAAGTCTACGTGGCGATGGCCGAACTGACCGTAAAGTGTCAGGATGTGATCGCAAAGAGCCTGACGGGAAATTAAAAGCGAGCAATAAGAGGAGACGAATGACTACGTTCCGTGTCATGAGGCTGAATGAGAGGGCGCCTGATGATGTCATGACGACTCCCTCGTCTCTCATCAAGCGGAGGGCAAGAAAAGCCACCGGCCGAGATACTCGATACCCCCCATGCAATCTAATAAGATCCAGTACACGGGCTGCTCTCTTTCAAATAATCATTTCAGAGATACTGTCAGTTCATTTCAGTGTTGATTTAGTCTCTAGTTACCAAGAACAAATCCTCCGGATGACAACTGTACACGACGCTGTACTTGCATCAGAGTTCAGAGCGTTCAGATGGCGAGTATTCCATCCCGTCAAAAGTAATTAAAAACGATGACACGATTGTTAACGTTCCCCATCATCAATCAAGCCAATTTAGCAAATGTGCAGTACAATGCGCCTCAACATTTCACATTCAACGAGCTGTCATTTTAGTATCGGAGCCATGTAGCCGCTCATGTTTCTGACGGAACTTAATCAAGCGAAAAGCCCTGTAATCCAATTAAGGTTAGTCACGTATTGTGTGTGTACAGTCGTCTTCCTGCATCTCGGCGAGTCCTCGCAATAGATCTCCGACCACGAAAAGAGGAAAGGAAACTCCAGATGCTAATTCCCCCTTTTGCACAACAAACACTTACGGCTAGCATGACGTTTGACAATGACTCAGACATTTTTGTGGTCATTACACATCCATCCCTGCACTCACTTAACTTGAACAGGCCCTTTTTGCGTGCCCTCGAGGGCAGAA
>NW_017841209.1:0-1291 GCF_001891065.2 Hippocampus comes
CGTCTGGCGATCAAGGCGCCGATAATCGGCAGCAAATGGAAGCCTTTGTTTATTTCTTTCTTTTGCGAGCTTTCGTTCCCCCTCCCCGCGAGTTCAACTTCATTACGCCGCCAAACTCGCTCGCCAAATGAAGGCGTCCGTATTGTAAATAAGCGGCGGAAAGTGTGAAATGAGTGATTAAATTGCGCGTTGCCCAGCGTGGCAAATGCCGGTTGATTGTTGACGAACGCGCGGCGTGAACATCGTCATTAAAATACAAATCGTGGAGAAGAGAACGCTGTTAAGATAGCCGCTGATTTAAGGGGCGAGAAGAGCACATCAAAAAGGGATTGGAATGGCCCAGACCATTTCTTTAATCCATCCGCCGGTGCGAATCCAGATGAGCGCAACGGTCGTTCGTTAGTGCCATCTAGCGCCGGAGAAAAAGTTGTTTGCTTGGAACGTTGCCACAAAAAGGCCTTTCCGGAAAACGTTTCAGCCTATGACACCGTGACGGGTGTGTCTTGGTTGGCCCGCTAGCTCCCCATTTTGTCCCGTTGCTCGTTAGACGGGCGAGAGACGACTTCCTCGGGGTCGCGTGACCACCGGTCGGGGGCGGGCGGGGCGGCGGGTGCGCACTTTGCACTCGGATTTGGCCCAGTAACAACATCGAAATGTCGTGCGGGTGGCGTGGCTCGAACGCGGATGAAGGCAAACGTGGAAACGAGCTCGGAATTTGGGACTTTGACTGTTTACAAACCGCCAATTGAGAGACAGAGTAGCCAAGGAGCTGAACATTTGGAATTTGGAATGCTTTGAAGAGGTGGCAAAATGTGGGTGAAGCGACTCGTGCCGTTCTGCCCGCTAGCAGCAAACAAAAACAAAACAAAACAAGACATCCTCGTGCTTGTCTTGCCATTGTTGAGGTTCACCACGAGTGTCACCATTAGCCCGTGCATGTGCAAATGTGCATTTCAAACTTCATGATAGCCCCCACCATGCACGACGGGAGGTCCCCCCGCCCCCCCCCCCCACGCCTTTTCTCCTCCCGGAGGGGCGTCCGTGGCGACGGTGATTATGTCACCACTTAGTCAACTAACTGACACTGATGGGTTTGAAATGCACTCTGGGTCCCAGTGGAGCCTGTCACCTTAGCCAGATCGCCCCCCCCTCACTCCCCACCCCGCCCCATCCCGAGCTCTGCCCCGGGTGTTGTGTTACGTTGGAGTGACGGCAAGGCCAAGTTCAACAGTTCTCAGTTGGAAGGAAGGAGCGCCGGGGCGTGGGGACCGCGAAGGCTCCCGTAACATCT
>NW_017841210.1:0-1284 GCF_001891065.2 Hippocampus comes
CGCGACCCTTGTGAGGATAAAGCGGATCGGGAAAATGGATGGATTGCAGCACACTGAAAATCGGATTATATTAACACACCAAGCACATTTGCATGCAACGATTTTGCTGCCATCCGCGGGAGGCTGAACAGCCTTTAAGAGAAACTCCGGGCAGATTAGCTTGCCGGTGAGTCTTTCGCTACACGAAGAGTGATTGCGGCCCAAATGCATTGTTGAGTGTTACTTTAGATAAACGTTGAAAATGACAATTTCTGTCCCAAGTAGCGGTAAAAAAGTCCCACCAGCCGCGCTTCTGCTACCAAAACAATCGGCAGATGGGAGCAGACTGCTCATCCTCCTGCTGGGAAAAATGAACCCCCTTCATCCTCCTCTGCGCTTACTCTCTGTACGGCTCTCCTCCGCTCAACCCATTGTTTCCAGAGTTCCTGTTATTTTCTTTGAAAATAGACACTGGCTACACTCGGCGAGGACACGGGGGCCTCAACGAAGGCGCATTCAAAGTTTTTAGTCCTCCTGTGCTTCAAAGTTTTCTGCTTTTTGTTCGTTCAAGAGGGTGATTTAGTGGGAGTGGAATGAAGTCAGAACTGCTATTTTAAAACTCCGCAGGGTTGAAATTCTTTTATGTCGCGCTATCAAGCTTTGGAAAGTGCTCAAATTTGGCATAATCACTGAAATAGCGTCCACTTCGATTTCCTGAAAGTACTTGAATTTTAATATTGCCTTTTCAAGTTGTTTTTTTTTGAAGCGATCGTAATCTACCACCTGCAGGGTCCTTACGGGTACTTTATATTTACTGTTTCCTCATTTAGGTTTTCAAGCTTGAATTTTGCATCATAATTCCGAAATGTGAAGTCAACTCAAAAAAACAATTTTTCATGTGTCTGAACTTATACTCACGTACAGGATGGGAGTACTTTTTCTCACCGCGGTTGAATAGTACATTTCTTGTCTATACGCTGAATAGAAGACGGGGTGGAAGAAGGAAGACCTTAGCCCGCGGACAAGCCGCCAACACGCAGACAAAGACGGTGACTTTGGCGTAGATGGCAAAGGACAAATCTGACGTGGGTTGTGCGCGAGTCGCGCGTGGTGCGAAACGTTCCGGGAGGGTGTCAATCTCCTTCAGTCCGAGCGCTGCCTCATTCCATGCTGCCGTTGGTGGAAACCCCACCTACCTCCTTTTTGCTTCTCCCCTCCCACCTCCTTCCCTACAATCCCCTCCTCTCTTGCTCCGTCTCTGGCAGAGGAATCTCGGCCAGCGTTTTTAATTGCGCCGTGCAATAC
>NW_017841211.1:0-1291 GCF_001891065.2 Hippocampus comes
GTTTGTATTCCTACATATACATCGTAGTGAAAGACTGTACTGTACTGCTTGTTGTGAACGTCTCCACACCGAGTCGGCGTTCTTGACTCTCGTTGTCCCTTTGCCAGGCGAAGGCTTCCACAACTACCACCACACGTTCCCCTTCGACTACGCCACCAGCGAATTCGGCTGCAGGCTCAACCTCACCACCGCCTTCATCGACCTCATGTGCTTCCTGCGCCTGGCCTGCGAGCGCCGGTCGGCATCCAAGGAGATGATAGCGGCCCGCGTGCAGCGGACGGGTGACGGAAGCGTTAAAAGTGGCTGAGCCGCAACGTCGAGTACGCATTATTTTGATGATGATGATGATTATTAGGAGACACTGCGCGGTACTGACTTACTCTGATCACTTTTCTAACAGGTCGCGTTTCGAGTATCTGGTCATTCAGTGCATTGTTGTGGTGCAACGTGGTACCACAACATTGAAGTCGCACGCCTCTTAATTCCGACATGCTTGTCTATTGTAAAAAAGTCATCTGAACCAACTCGCTTCACGTTTGTCGTCTTTTGGGAGAATGAAACACAATGAGCGCATTGTGGTTGGAGGTAGGGAGTCAATGGGTTTTTCTGCACACGCACGCACGGGAACCTCTCCCTTATATATTTATGCTGTTATTTTTGATTTAGAGATAATTGTTTGCCCTCAGATAAGACTGTCAGTCAGAAATGCACTGCTGCAAAACATCTCGGAGTCACGTGTGGGGGGGAGGGGGGAGGGTGGGGGTCATGTCTTACAAAGGTGATCTACTAATACAACCAGAAGTACAAATCATCCAAATAGAATGGTGTTGTATCATCATTGCTTTCTTACATCGATTTGGACGTGACTCGTAAGTGATAGTTAGACGTTTTTTTAAAGGGTTAACTGATACAAAAAAATGGCAGAAATTTTCACTGAATGTCTGTTATAATAAACATAATTTCATACCTGAGAAATTTGGTTACCTTACATTTGGAATGCTAGGATTACCCTTTGATGAAATTCATATTATTAATATTGTGTACACATCAAAAATGTGGGTGATGAACTTTGGTAGTACAGTACTAGCAGCACACATTTGTCAACGATTGGACGGTTTTGCCTTACGAGTAGGCACAGAGACCCAAACCTACGGCAAATAAATAGTTAGTGTTACTCTAGAATTTTAATTGCATACAAGTCAGCTAAATTATTAGTATTAGTCGTGAGAAAAACGTGATTATTAAGACACAGTCGTACTACACTTACGCACGCGTGCAGTGCTTTTTTTTT
>NW_017841212.1:0-1289 GCF_001891065.2 Hippocampus comes
GCAAGTCGAAGACTCGATATTCAAATATCAAGGCCTCGTTCGGGATTTTTATCGCTTGACAGCTGCGAGTGGCGTCCTGCGGTGCATCGTGCAGGGCACGCAATTTGCCACCAAAGCCCATCCCGACTTTGCTCTGAATCGGGGGCGTGTGGCATAAGGGGCAGTTATGTAAATGGTAGTGCTCAGAACGCCAAACATGCACGTTTACTACCTGGGGAAGACCGCGGGAGGCGTGAGCGTGCTGTGGAGGCGCACTGGAAGGTAAGGGACACGTTGTTGTTTTGCGGGGGGGATATCGTGTTATTAGGGAAGAGTCGGTCGGGGTCAAGACGGCGGCTGTGTGTAATGCATATGTTCATGCCTGAACGTGCTGTGGGTTGGGACCGTGCGGGACACAGTTGCGTCTGAGGTCCTCGAAGGTGGCGGGCACCCCCTTCTCGATTTTCATAAATTCTCCAGGAATGTTGAACTACTTTGGGACCGGATTCTGTAGTTATCAACACACCAATAAAAACCGCACACATCTGCACTTTGGCTTTTCTTCTGCCCCAATCGGCCTCATACTGGTTTTCATCATCCGATTTCCAAGGAGACGTTGAGAGACAGATCATCAAGCATCGACCACAAAGCAGCCTTCCGTGGCTACAAAGGCCAAGATAAGAAAGACTGGAACACATTTGCACGCACAACAAACACCTGTACCTCGCAGATAAGACCCGCGCGTTCATGACAGAAACAAAAGGTTCTGATTTACAACTTTGGTTCACCGTCGCAAAAATGTCCGCTGATTACGCTCCCACCGCGGCGGACGCGTGCGTATAAGACGTTGTTGATTTGTGTGCGCTCTCTGATGAAGGCAATTTGTCAGCGGTGGGCGGCTACATTGGTGTCAGACGGTATCGCGATGGCCCGCATCTGTGTGTATTGTGAAAGCGTTGTGCAAAGGTTGCGAGGCAGATTTACGGCCGTCCGCCGCGGTAAAATAGCCGGCGGCCAAATGCGGCCAGCTGACAATGGACGCTTAGATTAACATCTGCCTTCAAGCCTTCCTCTTGCCTCTTCCCCGCACATTTCTCTCAGCTTGTTAAAATCGGGCTCCTAATTAGCGCTTGCAGAAGCTGCTGATAAACAATCGGCTATCTTTCTTACCCGCGCTGAAGAAAGGGAGACGTTTATTTCCGTGATATTTGGTCTTTGCATCCGATATCTTGTTTGGACGTGTCTTGGCCTGTCATTATTTCTTCTTCATTTAAAACCACAAACCTTTCCTCTCGCACGTCTGTTAGCAA
>NW_017841213.1:0-1291 GCF_001891065.2 Hippocampus comes
TTTTTTTTTTTTTTTTCTCGAGGACTTCTTCGAACATGATATTCTCCATCTACGGTGAAATGACTGTAGCTGAACGACCAATGGCCACGTTCAGAACAAGTTCCGTGACGTTTGTAACTCAGGGCGGATCTCAAATTCTGCCTCATAGGCCACACGGCGACTCTCACCCTGAAAAACTTTCGCGTCGGGCCACTTTTATCTCAAGTCACCTCCGTCTTATCTATTTGCCGCAAGATCGTTCCTTCCAAACAAATATATCCGCTTCCAGGCCACGCCCCCTTCACTTTATCCTGAACAAAGACATCAAAGACCCGCGACTGTAAATTGGGAGTCCATCGCTGTTGGTTTACTTTAATGACAGAGTAAAACAAATAAAACTGCAACGAAAAATACATATTTACTGAATCAAGATGGACGGGCGTGTGCGGCTCAAAACCGGGTGGCTAAATTAGCCATCAAGCTCGCTTTACTCCTGTAGTTTCGTCGCACCATAAAGGTGATTTTGGCTTACACGAACCACTAATGATTACCAAATACTAAATAATCTCACAATTATACCATTTTGGGGAAGGGGGGGCGGGGTTTCGAACCACTGCATTATCGTCATCCATATTCATAGCGCCGCCATTGGCCAACAGTATAACTAACGAGTTGAACTGTGATTACGTTTTGCCGATCAAGCCATAAAATTGGTGAGGAAAAGAATCGCGCCGTTTGACAGAAGTCATCTATTTCGTTAGCTTCGGCGCGTCACGCGTTGATTGGCGGGGAGAGCCGTTCGTGACAGAATTAGGAGAAGATTAAAGACCGTCACAAAAACAGAAAAAAGAAAAAAAAAAACAAAGGGTCTTAACTGTGGATTGAGCAATAATGCGCCACAGAGCTTTCCTGATTTCATATTTTTCGATGCCAAACGGGCGAGTCGTCATGACCTAGTTTAGAATCAGGAAACACGGCAAGAAGACTTTCATGCATTTCGGCGACGGCAAGAACACTTTGCAGAGTTCCAGAGAAGCGCCTCGGTCGCAGCCGACATCTATCGCATCTCGAATCTTCCGCTTCTGTATTCCATCAAAATGCAAATGAAGAAGCGCATGGCTCCTTCAGAGTCCTTTTCAACAAAAGCAAGCACAATGCCCCGGCTTAGCCCGTTTTGTAAAGACGACAACGCTCTGCGGCGCAATAATATTCTCACGCTCAAGAGTTTTTAAATGTTTACATACATACAGAGTGGAATATATGCAAAAAAACGAAATGAACTTTGCCTTTGAAGTCATATTCTACATTAGGG
>NW_017841214.1:0-1289 GCF_001891065.2 Hippocampus comes
AAAAAAAAAAGTAGCACTTTTGTTTAGTTAATAAAATACACAGTAGTAACATAATTAGACTGTAATGAATTTAAAATGTTGTGCATCATGGTAAAATCACTGTCTGGCTCCTTCTAGTGTGTGTTGCGCAGTGGCCACTTGAGGGCAGGAAAAGTACATACATACCTATTTTCGTGAGGGCGGTCACAACACAGATGCTAATTGTTATCCCCTCTATGGTATTTAACAAAATGCGTTTGCACTAAGTGAACTGAATTTCCAAAGTTCAAGTGACATGGGTGTTTTAAACGCACAATGTGTGTAACGGAGTGGGAATAAGCAGCTTTAAGCCTTTTTTTTGGAAGAAGTGTTCACCATCTGCCCTGAGTTTTTTTTCCCCCATTGTTTAAAAAGAGCTACTTTTATCTTCCTACAGGACATTATTAAATTTGTCTTTTTGCTCCCGAGGTGTCCCAAGCAGCTGCGGACCTCCAGCAGTTTTGCATGCAGAACGCCTTGCAAGACCCCTTGCTCACTGGCGTATCATCCAGCACCAACCCATTTAGGCCACAGAAGGTCTGCTCTTTCTTGTGAACTCGCCGCGGTCATTTGGTGAGTGTGCACCTTGACCCACATCACTGTCTTCTTTTGGATCCCAGATCTAATCTCTGCTCCGGATTCCCTTACAGGCGTTTATTTTGATGCTACAGGGAAACGTCGACCTCAACACTGCTCCTCATGCCAAGCCATTAAAACTGCCACGAGGGGGGGGGGGGTCTCTTGAGTGTATTATACATCGGAACCATGTCAGAGAAGACATCCATCTATTTTCAGCCACAGCAAAAGAAGACGATGAAAGGAAGCAGTTTTATTTTTCATGGCACAGTGTGGATTTTTAATTAATTGTGCCTTTTCTATTCTATTTTAGTCATCACTCTTCTGGACTTTTTTGTATTTAACGAATAAAAACATTCTTTGTTACTCCAAACTCATGATTTCTGTTAATGTATTAATCAGGAATATTTTTATAGTTCTATTTGGACCACAAAGTATCAGAAAAGTAGTAACTATCGCTTCATATTCGTCCGTTCCTGTATCAATTTACATAAACGGGTAACATATTTGACAACTAACATTTCTAAAAGCGATTTGATGTGTTTTTAATTTCCTTTTTATTGTGTTTAATGTCTTCGTAAATCAGTTGAACCCCAGATTCACACTCTTGCCAGATGATGGCGCTGACACATCAGCCAACCGCCTTAGGAGAAGAACGAGTATCACTAGTAGAAGAAGAATTAGACGAAGAACAC
>NW_017841215.1:0-1293 GCF_001891065.2 Hippocampus comes
TATATATATATACACTTCCACTAAAAATAGGGATTACAGTAAAATGGCAAGAAGCTAGGCAGACTGGACAGCGGGAGTATGGTCAGAACTAATTAATCCGATGGCAAAAACCTCTATCTATAGACCAATAACTTTTGGAAGTTGTGGGTAGACACCTCATGCAATATTGGATGATCCAGCTTCTCTTCATTTCTATCAGTTACCAATCAATCTGCCAAATGCTGAGTACAGACGGAAATTCTCTTCTGTCCTCTTTTCTGGTGACTAGCTTATTAATATTCAATTCATATACTCTTGCAGTTTTCATCTTTCTAAATGACGTGTTTACACGACACTATCAATTGTTGAAAGCTATAATCCTGTTTCACCTTTTTTTGCCACATATACCTGTCACCTTCAAATTGCATGTTAAAAGTGGGCAATTACATGGTAAAGTGGTCCTCTGCTCATTTCCAACCACTACATATTCAAACGTGTTGTTGTCTTCATCAAGCCAACCTTCAAATGTGTCATTAGTGGCATAATTGCGTGAGGCTTAATGCTCCCCAAGACAATGACCTCCCAGCCTAGTCTCACTCATCGATCTCTCTCCAAATCCTATAGCAATTATGGAAATGAGTCTCCTTTTGATGATTTGCTGTACTTGTTGAGATGAACCATCATAATCTCCAACCATTTAAAATTAAAAAACAATAAACCCCCAATCTGGTAGGATTTAAAATATTTGTGAGATTAAATCTTGAATGCATGTTTTTTAACAAATCAATTTGTCATTTGTATGTCTCTCAGAATTTAGTAACATTCCACATGTCCATAAATGTAAATGATTTGAACCCAAACTCATAAAAAGTTGCTTGGTAGGCACATTTTCTGAGTAATGTCTGTGAAATATGTTACAGTAAAAATTGCAAGCACAATGTTTTAATCAGCCATTTTAGGGAAATTATGTTGATGGTTCTTAATTTATTCCCTCAACTTCGATTTTTACAATTTAAAATGACGAAAGACCTTTAGCATTTTGAAAAAGGTGTGTGGAGCAGCATAATCACACCGACTGTGTGGGGCACTGACACATGATTCACTCACTCCCGCCTTCCTGAAGCGCACACTCAAACCACCCAGCACTAAACCAGACCTGACTAGTTGACGTTTCTCTACGGTGAAGCACTTCCTGTAATGGCTCCGGCCTTGTCTCCTGTCCCCCCTGGAGTGTGCCTGTCTTGGCCCAGTCGCCTCAGGAGCATGACGAGACAGATAAATAGAGCCAGAGAGAACTAAAAAAAAAAAAAAAAA
>NW_017841216.1:0-1292 GCF_001891065.2 Hippocampus comes
TGTGGGAGGAAACTGGAATCACAGAAGAAAACGGGAAATTTATGCAGAAGTGCCTGGACTTCGATTTGAACCGAGAACCTCTCAACTCTGAGGCAGATGGGCTCGTTACTAAACCAAGACACAAACACAAAAAAAAAACCTCATAAAAAGTTACAAATCTAAAGTGGACCAAAGAGGAAGTATGAGGAAGTTGATTTAAAAAAAATAATAGAGCAGTAAAAAGAAAAGTTCTTAAAAACAGAGAGTTAAAAAAAGATTCTGTCCAAGGCTTGCCTCTTTGATGCTGGGTGCGGGTGATTAGTTAGTGATGGGGCTGTCTTCCACTCCATCTTTTATGATGGGAGCTTAATGTAGGTGCTGTGCTCTGCTCCGATAACATCCTCCCCATTCCGGTTGTCAAATTTGCACACATACCGACTAGACGAGTTCGCCCCCAAAAAGTTAAACAAGGTTCACCCTCGCCTGGCGGTAAGCAAACACAAAGCAATCCAAAAATCACACACATCAAGAGCGCTATGATAGGCAAACCTCTGCTGTGTTCGCCGTCATGCAACAACACCTCTATCTATTATGGATTACAGGGAAGAAGGAGAGTGACAACGGGTTCAGAGAGGGGAACTCTTGGTGCCTTTTGTCTCCTCCCTGAAGTAGCACGGAGTCATCTGACAAGTGTGCTTTACATCTCTGTTGGCGCTCCCCCCACCGTCTCCACCAGCCAACGCTGTCTGGGGCGCCATCAACTTGTACAGCTCCAGAGCGGAAATGATATTTCATTGTTAAAGGCCAAAAATGAGTCTAATTTGAAGGGATTCGCTTGTCGAGACACCCAAGTCTGTGTTGTGCGCTAATGTCATCGCTGTTTACCAGCCGGACGTAAGGGCCTTTCCAGTTAGGCGCACAAAGAACAAATGACTTCTTCCGAGTGGGTGACGGCACAGCTCGAGCGACGGGGTGAGGAGGTCGAGTTGGGTGGGAGGTGCGGTGACGAGCCATAAAGCTGTCTTTGTGTCTGATCCGTCAAGGCCGGGGGTTGACTACTTATGAGATAATTATCATGAGGCATAGTAAGCCGACAGCGACGCCATCATGTTACTTGACCCGATGTCCTACCTCCTCTTTCTTCCTCTTACTCCTCCACCGCCTCCCGCACTTTGTCATCTCCATTAGACGATCGACCGACCGGACAATCAGAGTTGCCGACGGCCGGCACCGTGCCTCACGCTAATGCACTCAAGAAGAACCGCGACTGGTGTCCCCGCCAAATCGTTTTCCAACCTGAAAGTAGCGATAGA
>NW_017841217.1:0-1293 GCF_001891065.2 Hippocampus comes
CTGTCATCAGGTTTGTCGTCTTTTTTCGGTTTGCCATAGCAACTGCTAGCTTTGGATGAATTCCCATTTCAAGAAGTACCGACTACAGGGAACAAGGTAAAAACTTTATTGATCCGCCAGAGCGCTTTTTATGCTACAGTTGCCGTCTTGCTACAGTATGTTTTTACACAACAACGATTAGTTTGCATTTTAGCGAGAAATACTGCCTGACTGCAGGACTTGGTGTAAAACAAAAGCGTGCCACAGGCACAAAAGAGTCAAAGCCGTACGGGAGCGGATGAATCCAATATGTGGTTGCAATGGCAAAGTGTCCCACAGGCAAGGAGCTGGAGCTGTCACGGAGACAGCAGACCCGATCCCGATGCGTGGAAGATGTCATTCGCTACCTCTCAAACAGAATCACCAGTTCGCAGTGTTCCGTATGAGGGAACATGTCCACGGGCACAGCCAGACTTGGAGAAAAGGCGTCCCCCTGGAGTTTCCTCTTTGGGTCGGGTGCACAACAAAGCTCCCTGAAGTTCCTCATGGCCTCGCCCTCCGGCTTGCAGGACACGTAGACCAGACGGCGGATGGCGGGCTGGCTGCGTAAGGCCCGGATCACTCGGTGATGGAGACCGGCGCGGGCGGGGTTTACCACCGCCGCGAGACGCCCGTCCCCAGACCCCAACTGGGAAACGAGGCCGGGGAGGACCACCTCCGCCTTTCCGGCCACGAACTGGCACTTGTCAAGCCGGTTGAGGGCCGCGTTGTGTCTAGCGTCTTCCACCGCCTGCTCTACGAGCTCCACTCCGATGAGTCGCCGTACTCTGGGGGACGCCGTGATGCCCATGGCGCCTGTCCCGCAGCACACGTCGAGGAGAGTCCCTGATCCGTCTTCACGATTGGGGACGCACAAGTCTCGGACCGTGCTGTAGAGCACCTGAGCGGCGCTACGGTTCACCTGGAAGAATGCGTCCGGAGAGATGCGGAAGCTGAAGCCCAGCATCTGTCAATGACGGTCAAGAGCTACCGCTAGTTATTTCAGTATACACTGGGAGTGTCATCATGATTGATCCGTGTATTGCACTGTTTCCTGCTGTGGTCATTTTTTGAACGAGAGCTTTATGAAAACAAAGTTTTGTTTGGTTCTTAACATATATACCTAAACCAACGTGTAATGAAAAAAAAAGGACCCCACTTGAAAGGTTGATTGACACCCGGAAGGTGTTTGAAGAGAAACACTGCCACCTTGTGGTGTTTTGTAGCTACTGCTGGAACAAGTAAGTTGCATATCCGTCAACCTCCAAGTTGATT
>NW_017841218.1:0-1292 GCF_001891065.2 Hippocampus comes
CGCTATCAAGTGGTTACTGACTTCATTTTGTAGGTCCTTGCTCCAATGACCAAAGAGAGCAGCTGGTGTCCCAGGCAGATGCCGAAAACCGGCTTGGGGTCATCCACGTTCACCACCTTCCGCACGTTGTCGATGGTGGCCTGGCAGAGAAGCGGATCACCGGGACCATTGCTGATGAACAAACCGTCAAATTCTGGAGCCGACAAAAAACAAGAAAATGCATGAGCAATCAACAAGGGCTGAATTCAAGAGCCAGGAACGCGAATGTCATGTAGACCTGTTCTGTCCAAAGGGTGGTCCCAGGGTACAACAGTGATGCGGGCCCCTCGCTCGGCCAGGCAGCGGATTTGGTTGTATTTAACGCCACAGTCCACCACGGTGACCCGGAGACTACCGCCGGGGTTGAATAACTGCGGCTCCTGGACCAAAAAGAAAGGATTGAACCATTTTTTACATAATTTATGGCCTGAAATATGGATTAGTGCTAGGGACCAACCAAGGTGGATTTTTTTAAGGGTGATGCCAATCCCAATATTTGGCAGGAAAAAAAATCCAATAAGCAATATATTGGTGCATCATAAAAACAAACAACCCCACCCCTCAAAAAATAGATAAATTAGAAAAAATGTAAATAACTTCTTTTTTTGGTCACTTAACGCTCGCATGACCTTTACCTCCAGTATTTACTATTTCATGAGAAAATAAGAGATATCACCTTATTATTTTGAAAACACCGAATATCAGCCTATATGTAGAACAGGCCAGCAGATTAATTGCCTCAATACAATTTGGGACACAAGGAAAGCCATGTGACCCACAATGCAGTGCGTCAAGATGGAAGACTATTGGCTCCAACAAGAACTTTTTTTTAAATGATTTATGTGGTCAGGAAATGCCTTACCTTCATGGACACCTCCTGGACCAAGTTCCTTTTGTCAGGATTGTCAAAGGGAACGCTGTCCTCTGGTGTCCCCTCCAAAACGAGTTTCCCCAACATGGTCCCTTTCTCGCGGATTTTTTGGGTCAGGCAGCGGGTGTCGATGCCTTGGACAGGACACAACAAGCTCAAAGCAAATCTTATCATTAAAGATATAATTATTCATGTATTCGCCAACTCCCTTTGTCAAGAGTGACTGACTGACTTCTGTGACTTTCCTACCTTGGAGTCCTGGAACTCCTTGCTCCTGGAGCCACTGGTCCAGGGATTTGACTGAGCTCCAGTGACTCGGACACTCCGCCAGCTCCCCGATGATGAGAGCAGCGGCGTGGATCTTTGACGACTCGAACCACTG
>NW_017841219.1:0-1293 GCF_001891065.2 Hippocampus comes
TTTTTTTTAATCGTTGACTTTCCTTGACCAGACAACCTGTCAATCAATGTGTCTCCCCGCAGGGTTCAGGCGCAGCGAGAGTCTCTCCGAGAAGCAGGTGAAGGAGGCCAAGTCCAAATGTAAGCGGATCGCCCTTCTCCTTAGTGCCGCGCAGCCCAACCCGAACAACAAGGGCCTGTTGATGTTCAAGAAACACCGTCAGAGAGCGAAAAAGTACACCTTGGTGAGCTACGGCACGGGAGAGGACAAGCGAGACGACAGCACAGAGGAGGAGGACGACGACAGCACCCAGGGTGGAGTTCATGTTCTAGAGTTCACGCTCGCTGATCAAGACCGGTCGGATTTAGAGACGCATTTCCTCACGAATGCCCGCAGTGGCAAAGGCGTACTGACGATCTGCTTGGATAAAAGCCTACTTGACGTTGAGCAGAAGCAAAGTCCGATGGAGTGTTTGCCCGAAACCAAGGGCAAAGGCGCCCTCATGTTCGCCCAGAGGCGCCAGCGAATGGACGAGATTGCGGCCGAGCACGAAGAGCTGCGGCGCCAGGGGATGCCCGTGGAAGGGGCACAGAAAGTGGAAGCGGCTTACACGCAGCCCGCCGTGGAGAACCACGCGTACATGGATGTGAACCAGCAGCAGCAATACCAGCAATACCAGCAGCAGCAGCAGCAGTACCAACAACAACAGCATTACCAACAGTATCAGCAGCAGTCGTACGAGCAACAGCAAACGTATCACCAAGGTCAGCACGGCCCCGTGCAACATCAAAGCCACGAAGCGCAGCGTTCTCTCGGCAATCGCACCGCAAAGCCCTTTTTGGTTCAGAACATGGCGGCGACACCGTACTCTCCTGCAATGACTGGGACTAATCAAGGCCAAGGAGAGCAGATCGCCTCCCGTGATGAGCGCATTGCCACCCCGGCGATCAGGTCGGGCCTTCTGGATTCAAAGAGGAGAAATGTTGCCAAGCCCATGTTCACGTTTAAAGAGACACCAAAGATGTCACCGAATCCTGATCTGCTGAACCTACTCAACATGAGTTCCAAGAAGATGGGTTTCGAGTCAGGACCCGAGGAAGACTACCTCAGCCTTGGCGCTGAGGCTTGTAATTTCCTCCAGTCCTCACGGTCGAAACACAAGACTCCTCCGCCGGTGGCCCCAAAGCCTGTGATAGATCCCAGCTCTGCCCCCTGGTCTCCACAGATGGAAGTAACCAACCAGGACATGCCTCAGCATGCCGAAAATAGTGCACCCACACCTGCTGTCGCCCCCACCGCAGTGACCACCCCTTT
>NW_017841220.1:0-1294 GCF_001891065.2 Hippocampus comes
CTCCTCCTCCCCCACCCCCCCTCCAATAAAACGCTTGCCTTGCCTCCACACGCGCGCAGTCAGTGCTGCGTTCACTGCGAGACGCACGCTCGCTTGCCAGCGCTCAGTCCAGCACGGACTTTTTCACTCCATGCGAGATACTAATTGCTTTGATCACAGGCGAACAATTCTACGACGGAACAAATCAGTGTCGAAGGAGTTTAGAATGCCGAGAGATGAAGAAGTCTCACTAGTTGATCGCTGTGAGCGCAGAAGGACCATGACAAACTGCGTTCATGGATTGACTCAGTGACTGGCATTTGACCTTTTTTTTCCCCCCTTCCTCTCCATTAACTTCTTTTTTTTTCATGTTTTCATTTTTCAACAATCGTGGTCAGTGTAATTGATCCAAATTTAAAACTGGATTATCGTGGCATCAATGGGCCGTTCATTTGGAGTTGAATGAGGATACTGTTACCCCCACTCTTAAAACACGGATTATCCTTTGGAATAATCATTAAAAAAAAAGAAAAGATTTGAGAGCACCTAATTGGAAACGATACATCTCCTCGCTCCATCATGAGGTCCCTCACGGCTTGGATTTGCCTGTGCAGCTTTCTTCTGCTTTTAGGTGAGAGGTGAAATGTTCAAATGTTCAACCCCATGTCTAAAATAATGCTATCACTGTGCTCCGGTACAGCGTTCGGGTGTATATTTTTGATTATATTTGTGTTTACCTGCAGTGTTGAAACTATCATGTGTGTCTATAAATACCTGTGAGAAATGTGACCATTTTGACGGCACAAATTAAGTCAGCACATATGCACGCGCTGCCAATTGTTTCACGAAGGTGTCATTTTTATTTCTATTGAGGCGAATGCACATTAAATTCCGTGTGAGCCACTCGCGCGTCTAAAAATAAGAGTGATCACATAAATGCGCGCTTCAACCTCATGTCCCTGTCGTACCTGATGATACGGTCTCATTCAATGGCAGTTGCATTATCCGGTTCCCCACAAGGGGTCGCTCTTGTCCTTCGACCTTTTCCCACCGCGCGCAGGTGTGAGCGGGTTTAGATCTTGAGTCTCGTGTCACCCTGACGCACCTGAGCGTCTGGCCCTGTGATCCCATCTCGTTACCTGCAAGATACAGCACAAGATTCTGCTGTGACGTGTTCAGCAAACATTGAACAAGATGTTGTGCGGTGCGGAGCGGTTAGTGGCATAAAACGAAGCACTGGACAAACAATATACTTCGACGCTTTTGCATGACATTGTGACAAATAGCCCTGTGTTGCATAAAGACTCCAGTGGAC
>NW_017841221.1:0-1295 GCF_001891065.2 Hippocampus comes
AGAAATTTTGCCATGATCCGTGTGAGGCTCGTGTTGAATGTTTGCTTTTATTGAGCTGCCAAACTGACAAGCTCCCCCACAAAATCGTGTTTGCCCACACACAGAGAAAAGCGCATCCACACACACATCCGCCGCCATCCTGACAGGCTACTTAAACTCCTCAAGCAAAAGCCCTCAAAGAAAATTAATGCGGAGTATAGAGTTGCGGCGCTCTCATCGCCTCCCGTCTGTCCGCCTTAAAAGCACCCTTTCAGTGTGAATGGCACACTCTGTCGTCACACAATAAAGCTCTCGCTTTGTCAACTACAATTAAATATGAAGAGTTGTATTCTTACTCCCCTGGATGTGTGACAGAAGCGAAATAATGTTCTGGCTGCTTTAGATGCATAACGACAAAGTTGTGTAGCTCCCGAGTGTCGGCTCACAAACGCAACTGTGATTTAATGAAGGGCAGACATGTTCAGAAATAAATCAGTCCAAATTTCAAACTCACTTCCATCTGCGCTCAAAGTGGCAAAGGTGAGCTTCTTTTCCGCCGAGCCGGCACTGTTGATGACCTTCATTTGCAAGTCGTACCAGGTGGCTTCCTGCAGGTCGTACAGGATGTAGCTCTTGGTCAGCGACGTGCGCTGAGCTGTGGTCCAGGTGGCCGAGTCCACAGCTTTGTACTCCAGTATGAAGGAGGTGATCGGACAGCCGCCGTTGTTCCAGCCAACCAGATTAAGTCTGGCGCGGGAAGAGTTGATGCTGGTGAAGAGTTCATGTTCTTTGGCAAACTGCGGTTCTGAAGAGCAGACACACACACACGCAGAAGCTCGGCTTTTTGACTTGCCCGGCACGATTCATAACATCCATCCACCAATTCATCCATCATACCTTTCCCGTGTGTTTTAGCTTCAATGATCTCACTAATTCGGCCTGGCCCAACAGCGTTCTGGGCGGTCAAGGTGAATTTATACCAGGTGCCACACTTTAAATTCTCCAGACGGTACAAACGCTCGCTGGGACTGATGGGAAAACTGCCCCACTGCTCGCTGTTATCCTCTGAGTACTGCAGGATGTAGCCTGCCGATGAAAAGATGACAGAATATGTTCTGAAAAATCTTTCTAGTTCTGTGAACAACATCACGGTTTCGCAATCATGATCATATTAGTCTTCTAAAGATGCATTTCCTCGCCAAAAGAGTCCCCACCAAGTGGGGTTTCAGTTGTGTTTCAGTGTTTCATGAGTTTCAGCTGATACGTTATTTTACCCTGGCTGCGGTTAGTATATTTTCAGGAAAAAAAAAAAAAAA
>NW_017841222.1:0-1296 GCF_001891065.2 Hippocampus comes
CCCGCCGTTAGCATCTGGACACCCTAAATTGTCCTGGCTGACATCGACTCCGATTGACTTCCCTCGAAGAGGGCTTAGGATTTGGTTCTTGGACACAGGGACCCAAAGGCCCTACTCCTGAGATACCCCGTCACCAGACACACACCCTCCCCCAAGAGCTGGACCGTCCAGTATGAAGAGTCACCCATGTGTCTACTCGGGCTATCCCAGCTTAGCCGTGTGTGGTGCGGGAGACCCCGACCCCGGGCCTGGGCCGTCCACTAGCCCCTTGAAACGGGCCATTACTGACCCCTTACCGTCCTGTCTCGTCCCCGCAGAGGAGGCCTACCAGAAACTGGCCACTGAGACTCTGGAGGAGCTTGACTGGTGCCTGGACCAGCTGGAAACCCTGCAGACCAGACACTCGGTCAGCGAGATGGCCTCCAATAAGGTAAGGATAACCAGAAGTCGCTTTGTGTACTGTGTTTCCTCATCTCGTGGCCCCAGGCTTTGTTTACTCAACTGCAGAGAGTGCCAATGCAACCGTGCTACTCTGCCCCAACTCTGGTGTTGATGTTGAAGGGAGGGCACAGTTTAAAAAAATCAGGAAAAGGAATTTCAGGGTTAGGGTCTCGACTGGAGGGGAGGCCTTGTGAAAATATAGTGCATCACAATTTTTGGTTTTTTGGTATGTAATGTTATCCACTTGTCGATCATGGCAATCTGTCATTACCTATTCATATCGACTGTTGTTTGAAAATGGATTTTTACGCCACATTTACTTACGCTCATGCCCTAAAACCACAGTCTCCAAAGTCAACCTGCTTATTGAATGATGAGGTTCAGTAAAACAAATACACAATGAACTCACTCATAGAGGATCTGCTTTCGGCCTCAGCTCACGCTAACTAACTCGTGCACGGATTCACCATAGATCGGCCCATCCTTGTAGACTTAAGATGCCACCCCACTGGGTCCCATTTAGGCACATCCCTAACACATAGACACACTAATCACCCTCTCCTCGGACTGGAGACAGCCACAGAAATTGTGAGTAGTTGACAACCCTCCCTAGAAAGTTCTGCTTATTACAAATGAGTTGATTTTGAGAATATAGAGATAATACTAGAGTTGTGTGCGTGCGTACAATTGTTATGAAGCCTCTCCGTACTTTCTTCTAACGACACAGGCTCAACTTAGCTCCTCTCCGCCCCAACATACAAAACTTGCCTTTCCGTTGTGATGTACCACCTCAACATACTTCCTTCACACCAACTCCTATTTAGATGGCCCTTTGGCGACACCTTGTGGCGTCTG
>NW_017841223.1:0-1294 GCF_001891065.2 Hippocampus comes
CGATCCCTCAAACCACCAGCTCACATACATGCACATGCACAGACACACACACACGGACACACACGCTGCCCCGCAGATTCCGTGCACACTCACCTGCATGAATGCATGCATACAAACGCAACTCGGTCCACGTCTGTGTACTAAGCCTGAGTGCCAGTGACATGAGACCAAAGGAAATTGAATTAGAAGGAATGTAATGTAGAAATGAAGCCCAATGCCTGCTCATATTGACCTCATCGACCAGCAATGTTCTTTGATGAGGCTTTCCTCAGACAATTACAATGTTCTCCAGATGCTCACACAAAACCAGTATTGATGTTATACCTGTGTGCTTTTTGAACGTTGACTTTTCTTTAAAGGGCCACGTAATCAACAGAGTAAAAGAGATTTTGGAAGGCTCAGTGAGCTGCTGTGCCAAATAAGTCATCACTCTTAAACTTGCCATAAATCATGCCAACGGCACTTATTTAAAACCTGTTTCTATGGCAGGTCCTGCAGCAGTAGAAGGTCATATGAATACCACCAGGGCACCACGTTTCCAATCTTTTTACACCTTGGCAACTTTAATGAAAATACACAAAATCAAGCACACTAAGAAAATAAACCTTAACAGGCTTCCTTGTAACAGATTTTATTGAGTTGTTTAAATATCATGAGAAGGGTAATGTTAATCTAGGGGCTAAATTTAAAAATACTGACATAGCTAAATGTTGCATCCGAGATATATGCCTATAACCATTAGCAATTTTAAATGAATACTCTCCAAGAAAGCTGTAGAATGTGTATACAGTTTAGCTCCAGTTTTATCCATACAAGACACTGCCAATGTCATAAGTCAGTGTTCACGGTCGCTTCTATGCCATCATCTATCATTTTTCTAATTATCTTTTTGTCGTTACTATGCCATATTTTATTATTCTGCTGACGACACTCCAATTTCCCCCCCAGAGGATTAATAAAGGCTTCTGTCTATCCAGGATCTCACTTATCCGTAACTGTGAGAAGCTGCCTGCCCAGGAGCACTTTATTGTTCAGGAATACTTGGACAAACCTTTCCTAATGGAGGGCTACAAATTTGATCTGCGAATCTACATCCTTGTTACTTCCTGTGACCCACTTCGCATTTTCCTCTACAACGACGGCCTGGTCCGCATGGGCACAGAGAAGTACCATGCACCCAGTGAGGCCAACCTGGTGAGTCATTTGCCCACACACCAATACACGCATTGAGAGCACACACAAGAGAACCTCCAAAGTCAACTACTGTCCACTCTGCGACTCTGGTTGACTTCCA
>NW_017841224.1:0-1297 GCF_001891065.2 Hippocampus comes
AAAAAAAAAAAAAAAAAGTAGATTATCACCGGGGGGGTAAAAATACATCACTGAGTTAATAGTGTCACTGAAAATCCAATTTTTACCATTGGATTTACCTCGGTCCGGCGAGTGGAGGAGTGTGGCAGAGGACGAGGACAGGCGCTTGCTAATGACTGCGTCGTGCTGTTTGGATAAATTCACCGTGGACACCGACCTTCTGTCAGCATCTGGAAGCAGCCAAAATAGTCAGACTCTTCAAAGACAAAAAGAAGGTGAAAGAGATGCTTTTCCTTGGGAACTAGACTAAAATTCAAGCAAGGAATGTTTGGAAAAGGCAAAAAAAGTAGATTGAGCGCGACTGCCGCATCACCTAGCGGATAAGGGATTATCTCTGGATACCAAGTCACAAACACCAATTGTGCAATTAAAACTGGCCTACATGTACACTAATGCCTGGCTGCTAAAACGAGGTACACACACACCGACAATCATTTTCACTTCCTTGAGATGAGAGAAATCAGTACAGAATATATGAAAGCATAAATACATGTTAGTTAACCAATTTCAGGAAAAAATACTGGCCACATTAAAATCCTAACAAGTCTCACAAATCATTCTCCACAACTTAAAAAAAATAAAAAAGTTTGCAACCGTAATCTAGTTAGCCAGCAGTTAGCCTAGCTTCTTCCATTTTTTCACTGCATTTTCCAGCAGTGTGGATGCTGTGTGGCATCATGTTGCCTTCCGCAGGTCAGTCTTGGTATTAAAAAAGTCATCTGGTTTGTGGGAGGAGACTGGCGATGGATGACGATTTATTTATTTATGTTTGAGAATGTCACGTGCGCGGTCGCTCACATTTAAAAATCGATATGCGTGTACCCCACTTATGCACGCCAGTGATGAAAGTCCATGCACCCGCCCACTAGCTGATGTGACACTAGAATATTCACATTGGGATCTCATACGGTGTCCACGGTGGACATTGAAAGCACTCGGCATGTGCTCCAGTCCAGCAAGGTCGAGCGGATAGAGGCGAGCGGACTCGACAAAACCTGGACCAGGAGAGCGGAGGACAATGCATTGCAGAGAACAAGGACAGAGAGAGACAGCCGGGTGGGGAGACAGAAAGAAAGTGATTGAAAGAGAGTGGAAATGTCAAGTTCAAATATAAACATGGCAGAAAAATACTGGCACAAAGGGGATATTGTGCATTCAAACTAAAACGCCCTGAGCGCAGGAAAAGTGGAGGAAAATGTCCGAGCTCTGAGGAGACCTCAAAGTCAACATTGTGAGGCAACATCCTGATCGCTGAAAT
>NW_017841225.1:0-1297 GCF_001891065.2 Hippocampus comes
TTTTTTTTTTTTTTTTACAATTTCGCTCTTTTGCACAATTGTCTTCACTGATTGCTGACCATTTTTACTCACTGTTTTTCGTGTTTTTTTTCCAAAAATTTTCATTGACCATTTTCACTTCAATTTTAATTTTAACGTTTTATTTACAATGTATTCCTCACTCGCTTTTTGATGACTCTATGTTTTTGTATGTATGCTCCCTTAGAACCTTGGCGTATGAGTTAGTCAACCGTCACTCACGACTTCCGCATAAACAGAACAAATAAATATCAGGCTGTCTGCAATCACTGGCGCGTGTCAGTTGGTATGCAAGTTCCGCTCCATGTCTGAATGTCACGACTACTACACAGATGCCGACACCGAGGGACACCAGCGAGCAGGTGTCATGCTCAAATAACAGCGGCTGCAACAAGTGGCTGATGTGTTGAAGGCAAGACTTCATTGTAGCCGTTCATGCTCGTGGATAATATATGAACAAAAGCAAAATTATGCAAACGTTACCATCTTCTTGCACCATGTAACTACCAACCGGTGTATCGACATCTCTCTACACCATCTACTTGTGTTTACCTCCTCTGGTTCATCGCAGGGCCTCCTCCGTTGTTCTTCCCAGGTCCCCAACTGTGCCGGCGAAGAGGCGAGAGGGAGCGCAGGCTGCTGCGCAAAAGACAGCGCCGCGGCACCTCGGCAACTCTGTCTTTGGCCTCCTCCTCGGCGTCCCCAGCGACACCTCCTCCTCCGTCTGTGGCAGCAACAGAGGCCCCCGGGTGGAGGCCTTCCTCGGGGCTCCAGCCGCTGCTGCCCAGGCCCTGGCTGCCTTCTGGGCTGGAGCTGGACGGGCCAACGCTGGCCGTGTCGTCCGTCGAGGAGCAGGAGATGGACACCTCACTGGTGCTGTCGCCGCACGTCACTCGCTCGTCATTCTGTAACAATTGAGGTGAAATGCCAGTTATTTTGTTTTTGTGAAATGACTTATTTTGTTTTTGTGTTATTATAATAATCAAGTATTATAGTGTTATCTTGATGACGACATCAAAGCACGCTTATCCGAGCAAGCGGCGCTTACTAGAAGAATTATATGTCTGTAAAATACTATATAAAATATAAGACAATTTTATTGAGTTTTTTTCATAATTTTTCTGACAATTATCACACATTTGTAAATTATTTTCAACTATTTAATAAGTACAGATTGAATTTTCACCCATATCTTTGAGCGTTTACAATAATTTACCGTTTTTTAACATTTGGACAAATTTCTGAGTATGCTCGATTTCCCTCACCAAAAAAAAAAAAA
>NW_017841226.1:0-1297 GCF_001891065.2 Hippocampus comes
GACAGCTTTCAGCAAAACGTAATTCTGAAGTGGCACCAAGTCCCTATCCTGTCACCCATTCCCAGTCACGTTTTTTCCAAAACCGGCCGTGAAGTGAAAGCTTGGCGACGACAAGAACGGGCAATTTCAAGAAAAACAGTCGACAGAATGATTTTCCGTTTAGCACAGCAGGAGACCTCAACATGAATGCACAGATAAAGCCGCAGTGCTTAAGAAATTAGATGTCATGACTCAACTCGACATAGCCAGACTCCAGCTGCCCCCATAAATTGAGTTTGAGACCCCTGGACTAGCCCGGCAACTTGTCTTGCGTCCAACTCACAGAAGTACTGAAATAATGCTGATGTATGCGCAAAATGTACTCTGACCATCTTGCAGAAGACAATTTAATTGTCTGTCACCGGCTTGGATATTTGAATGATGATATACTATTTGGAGTAAATAAATCACAATTTCTGGACCAGTTCGGTGCAACTGGCTCATTTCCCATGTTTCTATGATGTCATCAATCCAACCCGTTCAAACCCATCTGTCTTCCATCCATCCATTCGTCTGTCCGTACCTGTGTTGACAGGTTCAGCGACCTCAAGAGGAATCCCAGAGTGCAGCCCGTCACCACGGCAAAGACGGACAGCGTCAGGAGGCCGTTCCTCTTGCAGTACTCCTTGATGTACGCGCTGACCTTCAACGACACGCTTGGCAGCATTTTCTTCCACCGCTCCATCCTGACCAACCGTCCCAGTACCCGGCGCCCTCCCCGCCCGACCCCCTGAGCCGGAGCAGCCGCCCAAGTCGTAGGGCCAGTGAGGTACACCGCGTCCTCCGGGAGATCAGTCGGCCCGCACAATTCCTGTGTCGGTCTGTGAGGTGCTCATCCAGGTCTCGGAGAGCGCGAGTGTTCCCTGACTTTTTCCTGGTAAAGTCTCCCTGTATTGGATTATCCTCCTCCCATGTCAATCGAGACTCCCCTCCCACTTTTGCTTCGCTCACGCTTAAGAGGGCTCAAGACAAGGTGGTGGTGCTGTTTCCATTCATAGCTCATGAGGAGAAAATCACGACCGAGCCTTTTAGAGCCGTTTCATTCACAAAGAAACAACGGGCGAACTGGCTCACCGCACTGAGTTCATACCCGAGCAATTTAACCGCCTGTTTCAAAATGCTTCGACGGAAAATGCTTATTGTAAGAGTTTTAATTTATTCTGTGGCTACGTTTGTCACTCAAATAAGATTCTGCATTAAAATAAATGGAAAAGCCATTCATTTGTTCCAGACAATGCAACAGACTCAAAAAAAAAAA
>NW_017841227.1:0-1299 GCF_001891065.2 Hippocampus comes
TTCAAATGGCTCTTTAGTTGCCGACGCTAATGTAATATGTCCCTCTGCACTTGCCGTCCTGTGACGCACCAGTTCCAGTCTAATCCGTAATGTAGGAAAATAAATGTCGCCTGATAGCTGAAAAACGTGATCCATAGTCACCAAAATGTATTTTGACATCTCTACTTATGCTCACGTCGACCACTGAAAATGTTATGGCCTTTTCCTCTCCCTAGAAGCGCTCACCACAAATAAAGGAAGTAAACACACCCTTTTACTAACAGTCGCACAACAAACTGTACATAATACAACATAAAAGCGCATCAGCATGGTCAACAAAACAGAATCAAAGGGCACGTTTACGTTTGTCAAACATATAACCGAGCTTGCCTACTGCTCACGATAAGCTAATCACCAAACGTCGACAAAGTAGTTGCGCTTTGTCCTTTTGCGATTTATTTACGACGAGTGACTGTACAGAATCAACCGTAGAACGATTTTTTTAATAGATACGAAAAAAATAAAATAAAATGTGAAAACCAAGCGTGAATGTGAAGCATTGGAATATGTAAGTAAAACTCTTAAATCAATGGATGTCTTCCCGCACCCTTCCACAAGCGTCTGCACAAAGGCCTCCTTCAAACGAACCGCCGTTTGAGTCCATCAAAGCTTGAGAAAATATGGTCCAAAAAGAGACTTTAATGATCGCTTTGTGAGCTAGAATCATGCGGTGTCAATCGAAGCACAACGTCTCAGCTGCCAGAAAGCCAAGGAACTCAGAACAACGTGCGCTTCATCCGATTCTATAGTTTTGCATCATGCGGGACCGCTCGCATGGGAACTTGTTGTTTCCAAAGACTGCATATAGAACACACGGCAACCAAACCCGCCTGGATGCCAATCTGCGCATCATAGCTTTGATGTACAGTACATGCAAAGCAACGCTCCCGCAGGACACGCCGCACTCATTCCATCTTAGATTGGCATTATTATACATGGAATTCATTTTTAGATTACCTCAGAGGCAAAAGAGGAGCAAAGTGGGTGTGCACTTGCCTTCCGTTTGTGTCGTACGAGCGACACCGACGTTACCGCGCGTGCACTAATTCATTCACAGACATATGGCAAGATGTGTTGGAAGAAGGGAGCACGAGACACAGAGGCAATCCTCAGCAGGCGGCGGTAGCGTGAGACGAGCCTTCCCCGTACGTGTCATGCAAATGACTGCGGGGAAAACACTTTCTATGGGACGAATGCAAAGACAAGTGTAGCTAACCAAGATAAACATGAGATTTCGCGGAGTCTGGAAATGAGACGCGC
>NW_017841228.1:0-1293 GCF_001891065.2 Hippocampus comes
CACGTGAAAACAAACAAGCGCAGTATCCTTACCTGCGTAACTCATGTAGTTGTTGAAGGGCGTGTGCGTGAAATGCGGAGAGCCGCAAGTTTCGTTTCCCGGCTCGGGATCGTGGCAGCCTTTGTACTTGGGCGTGGGGTTGGTGTCGGCACACAGATCGCCCGTCTCCATGGAAGGCTCCGTCTCCAAGCAAGCGTCGTTGCACGACTCGATCTCGGAGATCCCTCGAAAGACGTGGTAGAGGCCCAGACTGTGACCGACCTCGTGAACCATGGTGTCGGTGTGGCCGAATGTGCCGTAGAAGGACGGGTTCAACACAATCCCACCTGGGAGAGGGAAAAGATTAAAAAAAAATAATAATAAAAATGAGCCCAGGAGAAATTATTTAAACTTTTTGCACCAAAATGTGTTGATTTGTTTATTTATTTATTTCCAAGCGGGCAAGTGAAAATGACCATCTGAAATAATATGGTTGCACAAGTGTGCACACCCCTCTTCAAATGGGGGTGTCAATCACGTTCAATCTCAGGTTCAAATAGGGTTAAGGTTTTTTTGTTTTGTTTTGTTTTTTTTGTCTCCACACATTTTTTTTTCTCCACTAAAGAGAAAAATCTCAGACCTCGCTGACAGTTTGGGCTTTCGTCAGAGCTGTCAACACTCCCTTTGCGTGACGTGTCTCAAAATCGCTGCTCGGGTTGGGAAAGCTTCCAAATCAAGTTATCCTGACCCGACCCAAGTCTGCGTTCCAACCCATCGCGCCATTGAAGTGTGTGGGAATAATGTTAGGTCTCTTGCCCCTGTTGACGGAGCCATCGCACCTCCTTTTCTTATTTGCTCCCATTGACTGTCTTCACTGTGTTCGGTGGTCTATTTACCGCCTCAACGGTTCCTTTGTACCCTTCTACTGACACCTTTGACCAATGAAATCTATCTCAATGTGTGACAGCTCTCTGCAGACAATGACCTGTGCAGGTATGTCGAGAAAAGCCTACTAGAACATCTGAAAATGAACTGTGGTTACATGTTTTATTTATTTATTTTTTTTATTTTAATCAAATGAGTTGCACAGATTTGAGGACACGTCAATATTGTCAAGCGTGTAGACTTTGGATATGCACCGTCAGCGCATGATGCAAACAATCAATATGGAGAGTCACGTGAGGCATTCCAGCTGGGCCCCTCTCACAGTTTGAGTTGTGATCAAGACAGACGCTTGCTGCTTGAGGCTCAAACCGCAATCAAAGGTCTGGGCTGACGGAATATTTGCATGTGTGTGTGTGTGTGTGTGTGTGT
>NW_017841230.1:0-1298 GCF_001891065.2 Hippocampus comes
TTTTTTTTTTGCTTTAAGTATCAGAGGCTGGTATATGATGCCTTCATCTTACCCAATACCTTGCAGTAACACTGGTATCGCCCGACACCTGGTATCACCACTTGCCCACCAAATAGAAGCTGGATGGATGGATCTGTGAATGGTTCTTTTGCCAACAAGTATCTGTGCTCTGCAATTTGGTGGTCCACCATTCTTGCCAAAAGTCAGCTGCGATATGCTCAAGATCACCTATTGAGGACAAGTGCGGTTAAAAAACTGGTCACAAGACTGCACTATCCGGGCCTCGCAGCTCCAAATGAACGCAAAGCATGTGGTTCTCCCCAGTATGCTCAGGTTGGGTGCTGAAAGGGCAAGTTGAGGGTGACGGTGGCCTCCCGGGGCTCGGCCGGCCGCCTGTTGGTCATCTCGCACTCATTCTGCCGGGCATTCTCTTCGTTCATCTGCGACACCTCGGTGGAGGCCGCCTCGAAACCCGGCACGGTGTTGGCCACGTGCACCACGTGGACCTTGTTGCGTCCGTTGTTGCTGAGCAGGCAGCTGAAGACTTTCTTGAAGCCTTTGCGAAAGTGCTTGGAGACCAGCGCATACACGATGGGGTTGACGCAGGAGTTGGCGTAGGCCATGCAGTGCGACAGCAAGCGGAATGCGTAGGTGACCTGGTTGAAGGGGAAGTCGCCGTACAGGTAGCACAGGATGACCACGTGGTAGGGCAGCCAGCAGATGCAGAACAGCACCGTGACGATGATGATCATCTTGGTCACTTTGCGCTTGGCCCGCTTGGACTCGGACATGCCATCCAGGGGGTCCACAGCGGTCCATAGGTACTTGATGGTGCGCGTGTACGACAGGCTGACGATCAGCACGGGGATGACGTAGCCGAACAGGAAGGTGCACGTGTCCAGGAGCTTGCGGTCGTGCTCCTTCCAGCCCGGGATGCAAACGGTGCTGTTGGCGAAGTCGATCAGGTGGTAGTAGCTGAGGTAGGGCCCGGCAAACACCAAGGAGAGGCCCCAGATGGTTACCATGGCGACCACTGCGTTGCACGGCGTCCGTAGCTCTCGAGAGCGCAGCGGGTAGCGGATGGCCAAGTACCTGTCGACAACCTTTTAACGTTAATTCAAAGAAGTTCAACTCAATCCTTGTCTTAGCGGCGACGCCGATAACACCTTACCAACTAATATTGGATAACATATTTGTAATCCTGCACCTTATGCAGTTCATAAAGTAACTTGGAATTTAATTTTATTTTCAAAATCAAGTACAGAAATAATATATATATATATATATATATATATATA
>NW_017841231.1:0-1300 GCF_001891065.2 Hippocampus comes
GCTGCTTATAGAATGAAATGGAAGCCTTCCTCAAAATCGGGGTTTGAATTTGATTTCTTTCTGTCTTCTCTGGTGTTTTTTTTTATCTTTTTGTGGGAACTCAAGAGTTAGGTTACCTGTCACCGGGTGAGTAATAAGATCTATGTTTTGAGAGCTGCACACTTGAAGATTTCAAATATGGCGGCGAGAAATCTTCAAGTGTGATTGATCCCGACCCAGTGGCCTTAATAGTTGTTTGTTTCCCGTCGTGTCTCCACCAGCTCGTTACATGATCTCATTATGTTTCTCCGTGTTTCCTGTCACGCAGGGCCCTTTATCTCCCCTTTTCACCCTACCGTGCTTTGGACCTGCTGTAGCATTTATTCTACTCTCAGAAACCCACCGAATAAACCTCCTAATAACGCGTCTCTCCCGTTTGTAGAGAACGGGGACGAAAGCAGCAGCGATGAGTCGAACCCCAGCCCGGCTGCAGAGGGCAGGTAATGTGACGGCGGCAGAAACTCAAGTCGGACTGCGTTGGAATTTGCATACGGATTCGGTGGCAAAACATTTTCAGTTTGTCTTCCCTGATCTGGTTCCAGCCCGCTGCCGTCAGACGTGATGAAGTTATGCGGCGACTCCCGTCCGAGAAACAAGGTACCAGACTGCGCGATGATGCGTGATGTTATTCGTATTTCGTAATTGCCGTTGATCCTTCAGGCTCGTAGGAGGACCGCCACCCAGATGGAGCTTCTCTACGCCACCACAGGAGATCCGCCTTTCGACTCTCCCCCCGGAGACTTCTCGGGTCCCTTGCTTCCCCTCGCCGAGCACCAGGGCGGGTCGGCGGATCCAGGCCGCGAATCCCCGTCTTCTCTCTCGGCTCCCAAGGCCGGCGTGTGAGCATTAATAAGAAACGCCTCTCAAAAACACCCGTTCGGCTACCGCTAACACTTTTGATTTCCGCCAGCTTCCGCTCGAGGTCACCGACGAGCGGTGTTGAGAGGAAGCAGCTCGAGCGCTCTCCTCTCACCCGCAGGAAAATGCAAGAAAAGGCAACGGCCGCAGCTGGGGATGCCAAAACGCGAGCAAATGACTCCAAAACACCGTAAGAAGTCTTTATCGTCAAGCCATAGCCACGTCTAATGTCAAAGTTGGGCTTTGTGTGGCGTATATCGATCATCACAAACCTGTGTCTGCTTTCATTTTCCATTGTATTTTGGCATTGTTTTGATTTTTCAGATCGGATGAATCACCTGTATTTGATGGCCAAAGGTACGCTTCTTTCTTCACCTTTATTTGGTATCATTCTTTTTTTTTT
>NW_017841232.1:0-1301 GCF_001891065.2 Hippocampus comes
TTGATGATGAAAGCATAAAACACATTCTTGATCCTTGCCAAATATGCAAGCATCGTTTTGACCTTGAGATATGTTGCTTTTCAGAGGCGCATAATATGCACACCTCCTCCGCGCTAGCTCATTACATCAACGTGACATCAACATGACATCAACACTGACGTGAAGCATGTTACATCAGTCACGCTACTCACTCGTATAACCTCTCCACACCCTTCCTTAACCAGTCACCGCATTTAAAGACTACCTATGTACACTATGTAACTCTCATGATACTGCTGGTGTTAATATAACAATTCAGGATAACATTGCCTTGCACAAGGGCACACTGAAGCACATGATCACTCGTCTTCGGGTTATCCATTTTTGATACACTGGAAGCAACGCAATGTACAATGAGAAGTAACCTTGTTGTACGGTAATGTGAATGGGTGAAAAATTATGTGCTGAGAACTTTGGGTATTTTTCCTCATCTTCAAATAATAGGCCACCCTAACCCACCCCACCTCTCTTGCCTGGTCGTAACAATCGAAAATAGTGCACTCACAGAGCAAATGAAGGTTGCCAGAGTCTATTTTTAGCACAACCTGTCTACAGCACTCCACTTATAGCTGTGGCTGATAAATGGAAGAAGGCTATTATGAAACTGATGCTGAATGAACCTGCCCGAGAGAGAATTGAAGAGAAGGGGGGGGGGGGGGCTGCATCTAGCACAGTGATGCAGTGCTCCATCTCGCACATGATTGGCGTGACAGAGCGCAGATGGGCAGAGCTACAGCAGCCCTTACCTCAATGATGATTCCCTCTACCTTACCCAGGCCGATTTCCCTCCCCGCCCCGTGCCAGCTCGGTGAAAGTGGCTGTGACGAGGCTCCATCAGAGGACACCAGTGACGTCAGAAGCTAGAAATAGATCTGCCTGGGGAACTGAGGCAGCTGTGAGGGAACTTACGTATGCAGCTCGTCCCCCAAAAACCCTTTACCAATTCATTTGAGAGGAATTCTTGCTCTACATTTGTACTTGTGGATGTGTGAATGTTCAGTGCAGTTTTGATGGGACACCAAGATTTTCAACGCTTGGCATGTTGAGCCCATATCGTTGAGTAAGTGTAGGTTAAGGTTCGTTGAGCAAGCGTAGGTTAAGGTTCGTTCAAGCCTGCTGGTGTGTTCATACCGAAAATAATGGAGATAGCTCCCACTATTGATGAAAATGTGTACTACAACAACTTCATCTTGAGCGAAAACAACTCCTGCTTCCAGCATGTGTTTAAAATAAAATCAAACATCACAATCCAACCCCCCCCC
>NW_017841233.1:0-1303 GCF_001891065.2 Hippocampus comes
AGTTCCGGGATGATGGTGTTGAACGCAAAGCTGAAGTCCACAAACAGGATCCTAGAGTAGGTCTCTGTGCTGTTGAGGTGCTCCAGGGTGTAGTGCAGCCCCATGTTGACTGCGTTGTCCACTGAACTGTTTGCCCGCTAGGCAAACTGCAGGGGATCCAGCAGGGGGTCTGATGATGTTCTTTAGGTGGTCCAGCACAAGGCGTTTGAAGGAATGTGAAATGTAGAAATGTGAAAATGGCATATTCTGCTTTGGGAAAATTGTACATGCAACACTGTTGGAATTACAGTGCAGTCGTCCTACTTTCCTTTGGGCCACGAATTCTCATCCACGACACAATTATTGAAACTTGCTGTGAGCCATTTTTAAAAACCTGGTTGATCGTTGATTGATATTATGCTCACATCACACATACCCCCTTCGTAAGAAAACAAATATGAATAATTACCTCGGAAAAAGCCTGTTTCAGTTATTTGGAGGAAGCCGACCAGATTGATTTGCTTTAGGTCTGCACACTGATGATACGAAAAACAAATAGCCTAATACAATCATCCCAAAAGACAATTGTTTCACCTGGATGGCTTGCCAACAGAGCCTTTTATTTTCTGGACCACTGTGCGTCCTTGTAACAAAGGCCAGACTATTCCCAGGACAGGATGGGAGGCAACCTCGTGAGATAAACTTTTATTGAGTTACACCCAGACCAACTCTGATGACATTTGAGAGGTGCAACGCTCCAATCATGACCTCCTGATGACGAACGGCTCTGAACCTGTTTAGACAAAACAACTTGGGATGGCCTTTAGGAGAAGCTTAAACGGTCCCCCAAAAAAACGGCGTCTGCTTCCTGGAGGATTTCCTGCTCAACAACACAAAACCACCCCTCATGCAAGCATCATCATTCTATTATAATACTGCACATTCAACAAAGAGCTTTGTTAAAATGTGAGTTATTGCCATTATTTGTCTGTACAGTTAAAGTGTTGGTTGTAAGTGAACATGTTTGGAATGCTTCAAGGAAAATGGCACACCTAGTTTGCGGTGAAACTGAAATTCCAATCTTGTCGACGAGGTTTCAATTGAACTCTATTACTTGGTTGCTTGCGAATGACAGCTATGTTATTAGGCAGGATAGCAATCACCAAGGTCACACCAGTACACACATGTGCAGTACATATTCACAAAAGGCATCCAAACATCCCATTGCAAACACATTCTGGGAGGCTCTTCAAGCCCAAATCTGCTCCAAATTAGAAATGAAATGTCAATGTCTGGTTAGCACTTTTGCCTCACAGTGCAGAGG
>NW_017841234.1:0-1303 GCF_001891065.2 Hippocampus comes
CCCACTGGGCCCACAGGTTTTGGACTTGTCCAGTTAGTACTTGTGGGGCTCCCCGCAAGTACTAAACTGGGAGTTTAGTGTTTCTTGTTACTGGCTGTTATGCGGGCCCACCGGATTCTGCTCCAGTGTCTGTTTGAGCTCTGCTGGTCTCAAGGTGGGTCACATCTGAAAGTGCACCCTGCACGAAAACTAAGCCGAACAATTTGTGAGAGTGAGAAAAATCTCTTGCTTCTTCTCAAGTCATCACAGCTTGACGTCACTTCGATGACATCACGGCGCCACTCTCTGATGTCATGGCAGAGCTCTCGTGTCGCGACTAGGCAAAGCCGCCAGAGGTGTCTGATGGTCACCGGAATTATTGTTGTTGGGAAAAGTTTGAGAGGTTTGGGCCACACGAGAATTCAACTACGCCATGCCAGTGTTGATATTAGGTACCTTGGTTGGGTCTGTGGTGACCAAAGCTGCCAATCAATACTTGGGCTCTCCTGCTTCTAAGGACTGTGAATCACTTTTAGAAACACTGTTCCAGATCCCCTCCGAAGGAAATCGCCTGATTCCAGAAGACAACTGGCTCGATTCCCTCGACCGGTTGTTGTTGCTCGATTCCCTCGACCGGTTGCTGTTGATGGCCCATCCTGCTGACCCGGACCCCGACTTGGGGAAGTTTCTTCGCCTGGTCTACCCAAATGATCCGCAGGATCCCACCTGGGATGAGGAGATATTTTGGGGTCGAAGGGTGTCCCCTGAACCACGCGCACCGGTGCCAGTTATCAAGACGTCTTTAGAAATGGCCAGAACTGTACTTTCTCCTCTTGCCAACGTCTCTTTGAGGAATGCTACCCTGTGTTACCACCAGCTGAAGACCACAGATTACTACATGCGTTTCGAAAAATGGCTCACAAGGTTCTCGACACCTCCTCGACTCGCCTTCCTTTGCGCCTCGACCATCGTTTCATTTTACCTACGCAAAGCTTCGCGGATTTTCCACGGCTCCCAGTTGGAAATGTTTTTGTTGGAGCACAAACCGCAACTGCTTACTTTTTTGCTCTTTCCGTCCTCTATCCTCTTTCCTCTAGTCTACTGTTTGCTTCCTTGATAGCACCCACTCGTTTTATTTTACGGTGGAGCTCATTCAATAACGCTTACTACCCTCTCTCATCAAATGGCTTGACGATAATGTGCCACATAAAACCAAACCAGAATGCTTGTGTGGGTTCGAACTCTTCTGGATGCTGTTGTTTCTAAACTTATGATCCACTACTTCAGCTTGGATGTAGCAAAAAAAAGTTCTCATTTACAGAAA
>NW_017841235.1:0-1303 GCF_001891065.2 Hippocampus comes
CAAGCATAAGAAATGTTTCACCCTTGACTACATTTGTGCTGCAATGTGTCAGCGCCACTCTTACCGCAGGACTCAAAAGTACCCCCCTCACCCCCTCTCCCGTGTTTCTGATAACTCCAGATTGCGAAAAGAAGTTCTGATGCGATGCTTACGCTTTGGGAGGAGTTTCATTCTTTGACATGTATAAGCAAGGGTCAAGGCAATATGCGCAGAGAGAAATATCTAAGGGCCACAGGTCACGCAAAGACTCTCTCGCCCATCACGCCGAGCATATTAAATATGTTTGGAAGATGGACTCTCAGCAATAAGATTCAGGGGAAAAGTACTTGCAATGGGTCCGACGGAGCCAAAGCTGTGAAACTTCTGTCGTAGAGGAAGAGTTCAACAGCAGACTGCTATTTTTGTTGAAAACTAAACAGAGCAAGTTGTCAGAGACATTTGGCCAGAGTTGGTTGTGAAGAGGCTTGCTGGAATTGTATTTTCTGTCCTTTTCTTTATTGCAAAGGAAAATGTAGCAATGTGGTATATCTGGAGAGGTCGTGTTTGCCGCAGAGAAATAAATGCTCGGTCTTATCAAGACGGGAGCTTGAGTTGCTCAACGCAGGCACATTAAAGACGTGCAGTGATGCCCCCCCTCCCCCCCACTTTGTGTGCTCTGCAGGGGGAAAAGAGACGGACGGAGAGCTGAGTCGTGATGAGACTATGACTGATTTAGTGAAGATGGGAAGTGGCACTGATACTCATCTCTGAGAGACAGCAGGGTTGAATTTGTGGACATTTTAGCGATCCTATTCTTTAGGTATCGCCGAATCCACGCAAGGCTGAATGAACAAAGACCCAGCAATATAAAATAGTCCAAGCTCAGACTAGGGTCGCAACTGACACTTTTTTTTACTGATTGATTAGTCTCTCGATAACTTTGTCGATTAATCAATGAATCAGAGCCCGTATGACTCCATCATTATTTGTGTCACTCATCCCAGGTATCAGTTTATAGCCTGATGCGTCCCAGCTGCAAATTACCGTTTGCCCAGACGGAGATTTGAAATAGACAGCGCATATTGTCTTTCATTTATCTTGGGTGCTAAGTGCAAACGATTCATATTTTTTTTCTATCAGTATTGGAAATGTGTGAGCGTACAGTAAACATGTCCAAACTACGGCCTGGGGCCCATTTGCGGCCCGCCATCCATTTTTCAGCGGCCTGCGATATCACCCAAAATAAATTAATAAATGAATACTAGAAATGAAATTTGACAAGGGCAGCGAGGTTGGTTAAAAAAAGGTGAAGGTGGGCAGAGTG
>NW_017841236.1:0-1303 GCF_001891065.2 Hippocampus comes
TTTTTTTTCTAAAATTATTCTGTGATGTCGTATTTTATTCGGAAAGGGGAGGGGCGGAAAAAAAAGCTTTTCTATCCGCTCTCAGCTTTTATCTGCCCGAGAGGCGAATATTCACACTGTGGTTTGCCTTTTTATACGCTGTGTCGCACCGACGCGTTCTTACTACGCGTTATTCCGCCTGCGGGCCCGGCGATGATCGCGCAAGGCCTTCATGCGTTATGAACGTTGCCGCTGCGGTGTAAAAAGCCGCAGTGATGAGCTGGTCTACACCAAATGGACAATGCAGCTTGTCCATCACTTGAAAGTGGCTGCGAATCTTATCCCAGCCTCGCCATGCGAAGTGAGCCGAGTCACTCCGACTCTCGAGCGCATTGCCTCACAATGAACACTGACTCGATCGTTTCCTCGAATGATTTCGCGCGTCGCTCTTTCCCGCCGGTGAAAAGGAGAACAGCCGGCGTCAGAAGAATCTCGTGTGCGAGAAATTCGACCAGCTGTACACCATCCTGGAGGACAAAAAGCGCGACATGAGTCTCAAGGTGACGGCCGAGCAGGAGGAGAAGGTCAGCTACATCAGGAACCTGACCAGGAAGTACGGAGACCATCTGGAGGAGAGCTGCAAGATTGTGGAGAAAGGGCTGGAGATCATGGAGGAGCAGGAGATGGCCGTCTTCCTGCAGGTCGGACTTCGTAAACGATGGCCGCGATCCGTTTCTCCCGGTCGCTGACTCCCTTTTCTTTCTCTCTCCTAGAACACAAAACCCCTCCTGAAACAGTGAGTATGACGAGGTTGATAGAAGAAGCGAAATTGAAGCAACACGTAGCCTCTTTTCGCACTTAGGCTAGCGGAAGCGTGTAGCATATCGCACCTGGACAAAGTGGAGCGAGGCTACGAGAACATGGATCACTTCACCGCCGATTTCCGGCGAGAGCGCAAAGCGTTGGGCAGCATCGACTTCCTCCAAGGTAACGTGGACGTCAACGCCGCGTCACGTCTTTCCCTCTCTCTGACACCTCTCCTCCTGCAATAGACGACGATGATGACGAGGAGGAGGATGAGGACGAGGCGGCGGAAGGAGAGGTGGCGGCGCCTGCGACCTCCGCCGCTAGCACGCCCGCCGTTTCTTCCGTACCGCCGCTTCCTGCCCCGACCACGCAGACAAATCCCGTCCCCGTCGCAGCTAAGAGTGCGGCGTCCGCCTTGAGCGTTGCCCCAGTCGGTCAGAACACCCTGGGGGCGGGGCAAAAGTGACAAAGATAAACCAAGTGGAAAGCACAATGACTGAACTTGTTAACCCCCCCC
>NW_017841237.1:0-1284 GCF_001891065.2 Hippocampus comes
TTTTTTTTTTTTTTTGTAGATCTCTGATGCAGTTTACAGGCAAGTTTTGGCCCAGACCGCCAGTGAGTATGAAATTCTTCTTGAAACCTGCGAGACTCGGAAGGTTCAGCTGGATGCCAGGCTGAGAACTGACATGGACCAGGTCATCACATCGAAAGAACACGTCAGCAGCAAGATTCGAGGTAACCCAATTCACCAAAATGATTTTCAAGTACTTTCCCAAACTTCACTTGCAGAGTCCCTTTACAAGCAAAATTACAATTGACCTCCTCTGAATTAGAATCAGGCACGAGAAAAACAATTGTGGTCATAAATTGTCGGTCATATTTAATGAGTTTGAAAATAATGCTTGTGTGTTTTTCCTGCGTGTGACACAACGATCTGCAGCCCTGGTGTTACCCAAAGCTGAGTCTCTCCTGAAGCGGAGCGTCCAACCTTACATCAACTCCATCTTAGAGGCTCTCATGGAGCCCATCAGCCGAGGTTTCGCTGAGGTCAGGGATGTTTTCTTCCGGGAGGTGGTGGACATCAGCAAGAACCTGTTAAATGGAGGAGACAAAGAAAAACTGGCCGAGGTAAGTCGGATGTTGCTCAGGGCACATTTGTTGCCTCGATGCGCTGCCGCCCCGCAACCGGATCACGCCGCGTCGATCTTTCTTGACAGCACCTGGAGAAGCTCTCCATGCTGGCTTTCCATCCAGTCAAAATGAAGAGTTGCTATGATAATGTGGAGGAGCTCAACCTGGAGGGACTGCAGCAAAGGTTCGACGTCTCGAGCCCTTCGGTATTTGTCAGCAGGGCTCAGATCCTCATGAGGGAGGTGAGAATTTAAGCTGACATTTTTTTTCTCGCTCTCTCTGGAATGTTCACATGTTGCCAATAGTCAATGCACCGTCGCTGTGGCTGAGAGGGAACCTGCTAGTTGGCTCAAAGAAACTTCGCAGTTGCCTGTTAGTGGCTGAGCATGACGTTCTAAACCACTGAAATACGACTTCTTGTGGGATTTTTGTTTTTGTTTTTTTTGACAGCAAATGGACAATGCAGTACACACATTTGAGCAGCTGCTGCAGCAGTCGTTAGCTGCCCAAGGAGAAAATGACATGTGTAAAATCATCCAAGGGTGCCAGGATAGGGTTCTCAAGGTAAACTGGAAAGAAAGAATCCAGACATTGTGCAGTTTAACCGATAATTTTCAAAAAGGTTCATTACTCATGATTTGCATCAGAAAGAAAAAGAGGTTATGGCATTCGGTAATCTCTCTCTCTCTCTCTCTCTCTCTCTCTC
>NW_017841238.1:0-1303 GCF_001891065.2 Hippocampus comes
AATCAAGTGCAACTCTAATTCAACATGCGGCAATCAATAAACGATGATAAAGCCCATCCCGACTGAAGACGGCGTATGTGTCTGATTGTTCAACTTGAGAAGTTCCACCGTAAGCCTTCAAAGCGATATGCTGCATCACCTTCCCAAAGCAAACAACACACGACTTCGTGCAACAAGACATTCACTTGCATCAAAACTTCACCTCGTTTTCCTCCCTTGCCTGCATTCGGCAGCACTGGAAAGCATCCCACAAGAGTGGGGTGGATGCAAGCGAGGTTGTGTCCTTCATATGACTCCACCAAGCATCAATAGGGGATGCTGATGGTGCTGAAGAAGGCTTTTGAAGGTGGCAAACATGGTAAACAACGCAGCCCAGCGTCAAAAATAAGAAGCCTCACAAGCGAAATGCGTTGCAGAGCCGATTGTGAAAACAGCATGCTGATCATTTTGAGGCAAATGTCATCGTTTAATCGACACGACTAATTAACTTCCTTTGCGGTAGCTTCATCCCACTTTCAACGACCAAACAGCTCTGTATTTATCACTCTATCACGCATGGAATGTCGCATTTTAAAGAACCACCAAAAAAAGAACATTATTGCAGTACAGCAATAGCTAGTCAGAGATAGAGCTGAGAATTTGAACAAAAATTCAAAACTAGACAGTTAGTAATTCATTCGCTTCGTTCAAGAGTCGCCGACTACGAGGTGGAATAAATAAAACGATGAATCTTACCCGTTTAAAGTGCACTTAAAAATCCGGGGCGCTATTATTCCATTGGCGTTCTGGGGAGATCCGATAAGTGCAAATAAACGCTGCTGTTGTTGCGGCCATCAATTTGCAAGCTCGCCTTGTCGTCGTCACTGCGTGTGATGGCGTTAGCTCTGCAGGGCCACAATGAAACTACTGTTGCTTTCAATGACCATAGGGAAAAAAATAGTTTGACGCAAAAACATCAACATACATGGACTACTGATCGCTACGCAATATTTTGATGAATACGTGAATGTGCGTGTATTTATTTGTTTTACTCTTATATCGATTTTAGTAGTATTTCGATAGTTATCAGAACGGCTGTATAGCACGAGATTTACGTCAAAGTGTCGAGATTGCTGCTATGATCACCTAATTCATGCCAGTATGCGTTGTAAAATGGGATGTAAATTAACGCTCAAACGTTTCTGATGTTAATTTGTTTTATTTCAACTCGGGGTCCGTTGAGTGCATTTTCCATGTCGACATTATCTATTTTACCAATTGCACCCGAATGTGTCATTTATATTGAATGACAGTACGATTGGCG
>NW_017841239.1:0-1304 GCF_001891065.2 Hippocampus comes
AGAGAGAGAGATCTCGACTCACCCGTCTGACAGCAGGGGGCGGGGCCTGTTTTCAAAGGCCACAAGTGCTCTCTAACGAAATGAAATAGTTCTTCTAACCATCTGACTTCCTGGAGACAACATTCAACATTAGGGAAAGTTTTACAGTTGAGAACATGACCAAAGTTAATTGACTCTTTTACTCAATAGTGAAGCAACAATTCAACGTGGTATATCGCGTAGGTGTACGTCGTGTCGTCACACGAAAACACCTGGCAAGCACATTCTGGGCTTTGCATCGATCGCATGTGAACTGGGTAAACTGCTTGAATCGGAATCAAAACGATTGATCGTGAGAGTCGGAAAGGTCTAATTTTGATCGAGTCAATGCCCAGAGAATGAAAAAAAGCGGGATGTACGTCAATATTCACAAGCACAAAATACACTTTTTAATGCTGAGACTTGGTGATACTGACGGCTTCAGTCTGCGGATTAAACTGATCCCTGAACAGCTGCACGGGGTCCATGTCATCCATAAATTGTATAATTGTTTTATAAAAACAAAGAAATTTAAATAAGTGCGCCGAGGATCGTCGGTAGTATAAACATCGCGCTTCCTGGACGACTATGGCAGCTGCTGAGGGTCAAATATGACGCATTGCTGCCTCTTTGTTCACTCCACTGAGCATACGTCAGGTTGCGTGACATTTTTAAGCCGTTTTGCCCTTATGCCTGAAATGATTACATTTTTTATTCATATTAGGTAAAGATAAACCACAAAAAGTAATCGTTCCATATTCTTAGCATAATACAACCTTAGATAAATTAATATTTATCTGTGCAAACATCACCATCACCAACACGAAAACACAGGTGCCTAAAGGTTCATCAAAACCTATGCAATTTTTATGCCTAAAATGTATCTTTTATCACTTTCCGCCACTGTAAAGTACAGAATATTAGCAGCACTGTGCTTTAATGCTGTAAAAGAAAAAAAATTAAATGTTGATATGGATTGTACAAAATCATATAAAAAGTTTAATTAAAAAATGTTCGTAAAAATCTATTGCAAATGCATTACACTGTACGAAAATACAACTGAACTGTACTTGATGAATGTACATTTCTTGAAAAATAAAAAAATATACTGTGACAAGCTTCATTCTGATTTTATTGCATTTTAAAAATGTTGTTAATTGTATTTATTTCAGTGATTTTTGTCATTCCACGAGAGTCTGTGTATCATTGGGTACTGATACCACACTTGTGAATCATCCATCCATCAATCCATATGCTAACCCTTTTATTCTCACAATGGTCGCGGG
>NW_017841240.1:0-1304 GCF_001891065.2 Hippocampus comes
AGTCAGTTGAGGCTCCGGATGTCACCGGGACTGCCTCAGGGAATTCCAAACCTCCCTGCTGCCCCCTTGAATCAGAAGGCTCTTTGTACTACTATTTCATGAAAACAAGTGCTTGACCCTTTTGAAACCTTTCCCTGTGAAAGTCTTTCACCCCGACGAGCGACCCAATATGAACTCATGTGTCAAGATCAACTTGAGGGTGTTAAAATGCTCTCGAATGCCAATGGCTGTCATTGCCAAAGACATTTTGCGAAGACCTCGGCGATGTTGCAGTCCTATGCGATGACGTTTTTTGAAATGTCCAGTGAAGGTGATGCAGTAATAGCTCACTGTCATCCAGTTAGCACTGCTTATCCAGTTCAGGTTCAGGGGGAAGCTGGACCCTAGCCCATCTGAATTTGGCACACACGTTTGCTCGCCAGCCAATCACAGAGCACATGGTGACAGACAGCCTGCGATGCAGTCATCAAAGATCCAATCGGCAAATTTAGAATAGCTTTCAGAAAGGTCTTCTTGCTCCAGCTATAACATACATTCTCCAAATTAGTTGATAAATCACGAGCCGAGTGAGCAATCTAAAAATGTCACCCCTGTGGAAAATACCACAGCTGAGTGCCCCTCACCTTCAAGTGCTATTTACCAATGACGTATTTCTCAGACTTGAGGGGCCCTTTCGATTTTTTTTTGTTTTTTCTTTCCTGTTTTTGTTGTTGTGAGCAAGCCCGGTGAAGTAGAGATGGATGGAGAATACTGTGCCTCTGGGAAGGTGTGTCACGTTGAAATGAAAGCCGCCTTGCATGGAAGATTTGCCCCTTAGCTCCAGGCTCCAGATTCCATTCATTTTTTGCTTCATGCCGTCACCTTTTGTCACTGTGGCTTCCCCAGGCAACACTTGGGTGTTAGCTATTTCTCACATCTCCATGCCAAAGGAAGGCGCAGAAAGAAGTCGTTCAAGACAGTTAAATTGAGGCAAATTGTTTCTGCAGCAATGTAGTCGCCTTCAGTATAATCAAAGATTCCCTCAAGTGTGCAGCTGCGCACCATGATAAGCATTCAAACTCAGCCGATCACACATCCATTTACTCAATCCAATTACTCTCTTAATCCAAAGGTGCAGTTGGCACCTCCCCTGTCAGACTCATGTAGCAGGGACACAGGGCGGCGGTGTTATTTTATAATCACAAATTGGCCTCCTTTATATTGATGGTAGGTGTGTCCTGTTCAGATTAAATGGATTTCTTTCACAGCAGCTAAACATAAACATTTACCGTATTTTCCGAACTATAAGGCGCACCTAAAAGCAT
>NW_017841241.1:0-1305 GCF_001891065.2 Hippocampus comes
TTTTTTTTTTTGGGCGGGGAACATGAGCTTCAGTGTGTCTTAGCATGTATGCTTTGTTAGCAAAAGTGTGTTCGCAAGTTAGTCACAGTATGCTAATTTTTTTTTAAGCGTTGGTTTGTGTGTTAGCATGGGTGTTTGCTAGCATAGCTGTGTGTTAGCTTGAGAGTGTGTTAGCATGGCCCCGTATGTTAGAATGATCGTTTCTTTGGATGTGTGCGTGTTAACGTGTGCGCATGTAAGCATTTGAACGCGTTATGAAATGGGGCTTGTGTTAGCACGTGTGTTAGCATGTGTGGTTGTTTGGGAGGTCAACTCCCAGTGCACCATCAGAGAGGCGAGGCATTTCTCGTAAAAGCCCAAAGGTAAGCTTTAATGAGTGCGGGGACACACACGGCACACACGTATTTCTGGGCTTCCTGTTCTGGAAAGCGGGGGCGTTTGACCTTTATCAGATGGGAGCGTTAACACGCTAATAGCCCGGCGCACATTCCAATTAGCGGCGGCGAGGGAAGCTTGATCCCAGCGAAGCCTGTTGCTCACAAATGGATCATTTTGCGCGCTTGGAATCTTTGTAATTTGTTGTCTTAATTGCTTGTTTTATTTCCGAACTTGTATTTATGACGATAGAGACATACTCATTGACCATTAAAATATTTTTTACTGCATATATCCAATCGATGACTCAAAACATAATTGTCGACTCACAGCTAATGAGAATTTAAAACTAAAACAAAACTGTGGACCACAAATGTACAATTGATGGTTATAGACACAGCCACTCTCATAAAATTGATGACAATAAACATACAATTGATTACTATGAACATGAAAATGTATTTGATCTCGCTTTAGTTCCTCCCACGGGGAAACATACAAGATTAACTTTGACACGAAAAACATATACTCTTCCTGTTGCTCTGCTTTCTGTCATTGTCATGATTGGTGTCACCCTGGAGGCGTCTCCATGGCGACCGGCTGGCAGGCCACAGCCCAGACGGTCAGCCTCCTCTTGATGCTATCAGCGAGGCCCAATCGGGGTCATAATTGTCGTTTAATGATCTCCATGCCGAAAGCCGGCGGACGGCATCTCCGCGGCGACCGAGCACTCCAAAAGGCGGATCCAGTCGTCTCCTGTGAGTGCTCGGTGGACTTCTGCCACTAATTTGTGCTCCCTTCCAGCCTCTGTGACTCCATTGATTTTCACCGGAGGCTCATTGTAATTGAATATCACATGATTTTATGATGACAATATAATTACGTCCTCGGGCTCTCGCTGTACGCTACGCTCGTTCCACTGACTCCTGC
>NW_017841242.1:0-1305 GCF_001891065.2 Hippocampus comes
AGCGCTGCCCGTTGATCCTGCGAGCTCATCACAGGCCAAAGGTCCGGTAGCTGCAATTTCTCACATGCATTATCTCAGGGTAGACCACGACCCATCCCCCCCGTCCCCTCTAGACTGTTACTCTACTAGCTGCGGTCTCCCTGCCAAGCACTGTGCTTTCAGCAAAAGGTCAGCTCCACCTTTACCCGACAGAGATCTTTGGCTCGCAAAACCGGCAGGCTGTAGCCATCTCGACCACTTAAGAGCGCTTCAATTTGCTTGGACTAAAACTCGGGTGGTTTATTTTTATAAGTTGACCCTGGACGACACCGTAACTGTTGTATGGCTCGTAGAAAAGCATAGCTCTGGTATTCAAAACACACTCTTTGGTTACTCAGCACTTTTCGAGATGGTACCGATCTAAAAACAGGGGACGCGGTGAGGAGGGGGGCGGGGGGTCCCGCCTGAGGGCCAGAAGAGACTCTGCCAAGGGACACGATGTCATGACCATGTCTTCTTGGAAGAAACATGACTGGTATGCATTGATGATGACATGATGTCCAGCTGTTGCCGCAACAGGAAGAACTGAGGTTTGACAAACACTAATCTGGCAAGAGGTTTGACAAAATTTGGAAGTGAAATTGGGAAGTGGATTTAAAAGTATGTGGCATGCTTTTGTCAAAACACCCCAAGGATAGAAGAATTACATTCATCCTCTTAGCGCCAATATTCCCCACTGTCGCCACCTCAGGGACTCTCCATCTGCTTCACACAATATGAGAGGACGACCAAAATCTCCGCGTACATCTTATCGCCGGATTTCATTTGAGGTTTTCACGGCATATTTTCCTAGCTGTTGGGAACAGTAAGGAATCAGGAGCTCATTCCCAACACCACCGGCAATGTTCATCCATCCAGGTGTTTTTTTTCAGCAGTCTTCGTCAACACCAAGCAGGCGCTCGAGAACTCTCCAGAACGTGGTTATTTATTTCCGTCCTTTCCAAGTGATGTTTGATTTTCTTGCACTGCTAACAAATCAATTCTGGAGTAAATGTCAATCGCATTTCGTACTCCAGACAGTATTATGCTTTAGCCGGGTGTCATGTGGATGACTGAGTAGAAACCGACGTGCGGTTCTACTTCCTGCTTTACTTGCAAATCCAGTTGGCTTGATTGGGACTGGCTCACTGAGCTAATTATCGACTGGTATTCCAGCCACTGGAGTCTGAAAGCGGATATATTTTAGCGCCGCAAACGTGTCCTTATGTGTGGGCATAAGGGAGACATCGGCATGCTCAAATGAACTAGCGAGGTACCTACTGTCAC
>NW_017841243.1:0-1306 GCF_001891065.2 Hippocampus comes
TATAGAATGTGAGTACTTCTGCCACCACAAAACCGATTTCAAGGTGGACCGCGGTGATGCTGGCGCTCCTCCACTATTTTTCAAGTAGCTTCTTACTCTCTTTTAAAATGCAGCTGATTGGCTTGCAGCCATATCATGACTCAAGCAGCCCTTTAAAAGCCCTCCCATAGCACACTTTTTGTTTTATGTCCCGTTCATCTTTGCTAAAACCCAGCGCCAACGGGTGCCTCCACAAAACTCCTCAAGCGCCATCTGTTTCCTAAAGCCTCAATTGAAGCAATCCCCTCAGATTTAGGAGTTAGCTTCTTCCTAATTTGCTTCATTGAGTCCATCCACGCAGCGGTAGTAATTGGTTGGTTACGTCAATGATGGCCTGTCTTCGTGTCAATCACTAGAAACAGTCCAGCGATTGGTTGATGACATAAATGAGTTCTTATTGGTCAGCCGACACATTCGCCTTCATCATCGCCAAATGATTTATGGATTGAGTTGTGCGAGGATGGCTCGAGCCCAGCCCTCCACGATGAAGGAGAGGCAGGATCAGCAGCGCCCCTGCTGGTCACATTTGAGCAGTGCAAGCAGTTTGCCACCTTTCCTCCTCACACTTCCTGACACTCCACTCAAGTTCAGTCATTAGAAGCAAATAGAGAGTAGAAACACAAACAGGACACAATTAAAGAAGCCACGGGGGGTGGAAAAAAACCTCTGTGTTTCCCCCCAAAATGAGGCCAGGCTGGATGGGGAGAACTACGAAGGGGGGGAGCCAGCGGATCCAAATCCCTAACAACCTAATCCATGTCAGGAATCTTTTTTAAGTCTGTCATTGGAGTTTTGATCGGCGAGGCGGAACACACTCAATGGGACATTTTGGCCTTTGCATCAATACTGAAAAGAAAAGGAGCCGCGGCACAAAACAACAACATTGGCAACAATAGCTCTCATTGTATTCATGACATTGGATACAAAAAAAAAATTGAAATGATCTTTTCTTCACCGCCACCCACACAAATTGTCCCACAGCCGTTCTCATCGCACAGAGTGTTCCAGTCGTCGGCTTTCCCGGCATCCTCCGCGTCTGCGCCAGCACAATGCCAAGCTTCCCGATTGTGTCACTTCCAATTAGCCCTTGTGAGACATCTGCTTTTCAAAGATCTGAGCGCGCTCGCCGCCATCACCCCACTCCCACACCCCCGCCCAACTCACACTTTTGTACTGTAACCATTCGGCCATCGAGCGTGACTGGATTTAGGAAAATTTGCAAAAAAAAAAAAAAAAAAAGACAGAGCGGCAAATTGCTTTTTTTTTT
>NW_017841245.1:0-1306 GCF_001891065.2 Hippocampus comes
GCCTTCAGTGTGGGGACTCCATTTAAAGCAGACTGCCAACAAATAGCCAATGACCACTGTGCAAACCTATCACCACACAACAAAGGATGTTTAACACACGGGACAGAATGTTATCATGACTTGCTCTAAGGCATGTTCTTGTAACATAAGAGGAAGCCAGAGATTTGAAGCTCAAAACTGTGAGGCTAAAAAGACATTTTCTTCCATTTGCCCCGTTCGGTGACAAGAGAATAGGTCAGAGTTGCGGGGTGAAAACTTGCGGCTGCTTTCACCAGGACATGAGCAACCGAAGATTCCTGGCCGAGAAGAACATTGTCATGCTGAAGCAACTTCCTGGCTTATTCCATTTTGGAAACGTGCATGACATGAGATAGCCGTGACGATAGAGCTACTGGGGGAATTCTGGAAAAATGTGTCTGTGTAAGTAAGTGTGTTTAACTTCAGGGGATTCTAATGGTTGTAGTTTGCTTTTTTAAAGTATATCCTTTGTGACATATAGATCCTGTATAATTGAAATCACGCAGCAAATGGCAAATTTGTGTACCCAAGGCAATATAAACACAAACTCAAAGGGAAGCCTCAGTTTTGATTGACCAATTTTCACAACCACACACACAGTCTTTTATCATCGATGAAGACAGGAGAGGTGGGGAGAAGCAACTCAGCTGTCATTGTCAATCCACTCACCCAGACCGCGTGGAAATAGTCCAGCCCCGCTGCAATGACCCCCCAAAGGTGGCCGAGAAACACCTGCATCCCGACGACGCTCCAAGACACGTAGAGGACGTAGAGCAGCGGCGCTCCAGCTCCGATGGCGAGGAGCAGGGGGAGCTTCTCCATCACCTGCCGCCCCATGAAGTCCACCGTGTGGTTGACGCACCACACCGGCACTAGCAGAGTTCCCACCACGATGGGCGTCCCGGTGTCCTGCAGGCCGCTGAGCCAAGAGCGTCCGAGACGGGCGAGGGAGTATTTGAAAGGGTGGAGGAAGGTGCCGCACAGCACCGCCCAGAGAAGCGGCCGGAGAAAGGCCTCCAGGATGAAGTACACTAGCACCGCCGCCCCGCAACAGATAGCCACGAAGATCATCGCCCCGGTGTTGTAGAAGGCCTGCTTGATGTTTTTGTCGAACTTGAGCGATGACGGCTGGCTTAGCAGCTGGCTAACCATTCCCACGGCCGGTTGGAAGCTCTCGGAGAACGAAACGGAGTGAGCCCTTCTCGTGTGAGGGCTCGCCGGCTGAGCACCGGCGGCAGGGTCCGGTGACGAGACCTCCTCGTCGGCCATATTGACCCCAGTCTTGTCT
>NW_017841246.1:0-1305 GCF_001891065.2 Hippocampus comes
TTTAGATGTGCTAAATTTGCCTCAGGAAATTATAAATATTTTTTTTATGGCACTGTTAAATACACTTAAAAAAAACGCTATGGATTCCTTTTCATTCTTACCGGATATATGGCTCGACGCCGCTCTCTCCGGTCAGCTGATCCTTAGTCAAGTATGTATTGTGGGATGAGGAAATGAAGTAGTGCGCCAGCGGTTGTTTCATGTTTTGATAAACTCGAACATGTTCCGGGTCAAAAACAGAATTCTCCTTGGACAGCATGTACATGGTGAAGCCATTGGGTGTCATCAAATGGTTCCTCTGCGCTGTGTTGGGCAAAAGACAAAATAAAAGCAAACAAAAAGGATGCCAGAGAATACAATATTTATTTTGTGTCAATGTGATTCCATCAGTTCTACTATTTTATTTCTATTTTTATTTATTTGATGTAAAGTATTCTAAATGCATATGTATTTTTTTCGTAGTTACATTTAGTGGCTTAATCATTTTAATCAACTTTAGATACTGAAAATTGAAACTGTGAGTGATTAGACGGTTAATTCGATCTAAACATTGTTTCTTAGTAATACCAGTCACCAATTTTTTGGAAACATTTTGGGATTTTTTTTTCTTTTTTGCACTGACTCCAAATCTACACTCGTTATTTTTTTTTCTTGCACATCAGGTTTTCCAAATATTTGCAATTTTAATATTTTACGTATTTTGCAATGTTTATTGACTAAACCCAACTTTTCTTTTATATTAGATTTTTTTTAATATATAAATTCTAATTTCATAGCTTCACAATACTTTTGAAACCAAAAATATTAAAATATTGCAATTACAAAACAACCACTTGCTTCAAATGCTTTTATCTTAAGGGTGGCATTCACTCATCTTGAATACAATTACGCAACTCGTACAGTGGTTATTCCAAACCAGGCTCCTCTCCTGTTTTTCATCTTTCTTTGCTGCACAAATGTTACATTTGTATTCACTACTGTATATTGAATGGCTACTGAGGAAGATTTCAATACTTCCGAAGGCAGTAAAGGCGGTAACGGATTACTAAGTAACATAATAACGCGTTACTCCAAAATGTGCACATTTTCCAGTCATGCCAAATTTAACATTACTTTTAACAATCAAGTAATCAGATTACAATTACTCATCAAACATCACAAAACGTTACTCGTTTAAAATATACCGACTCGTTCTTGAAGGTGACGTCAATATTTGAAAGAGTAGCACCGTTAACCCTTTCGGGTACGGCAGTCACAACAGTGGACAGCCTATATGTCATGGTTCTGTTTGTGACCAACAGGTGG
>NW_017841247.1:0-1307 GCF_001891065.2 Hippocampus comes
TTTTTTTTTTTTTTTTTTAAGCCACGCCGCTCCCCAACTCGTTACAGCCGCAAAATTAGGCCCGATCAAACAGAGGCACACTAATTGTGTGCCGGGTTGCCTAATGCAGCCGCCAGTGATTTGACACTGCCAGTTTGTGGACAATTTTTTTTTACAAGGCGTACCTGTCACTTAGGGAGACCAGGAAATCTTTTGGTGTTGACGAGAAGAGTTCAAAGTTGGCAATGTCCAGTTGCTTGACTTGAATGGGCTCACAGAGCTCGATCACAAACCTGCGGAGCATTCGAGAGGTGTAAGACAAACATACATACGTAATTTTCAAAATGCTAGGGGCATAGATTGGTCTTTTTTGTCTGAAATTACCAGATTTTGTTGCTGCAGGGATTCAGCATGTAAAGATCCATATTCTCCATGAGAATAGCCGACGTGCTCTGGAAGAAGGAGATTTGAAAACAAAGTGAGTTTGGATTGATTTGTTGTTGTCTCAAGGTGACATATTGGAGAAGTATGCCCCCCGCGTCCCCCGACTCCCCCACTCCCCGCCAACCTTGGCCTCAGTGTTTGCAGACAGTATCTTAGCGCCACACTCCACCGAGGCGTAGTTATTCTTGAAGTTTTTTTGGACTTTCTTCACCGGCTGGGCAATGCCGCTCGCGGCAGTGTGGAGATTTTGACCTGCGGAGCGGGAGAGATATACAGAAATAGAAGCCGAGTGGAGGCTAAAAGCCAGAAAACAACCAGTGGGGCACAATAGAGAATCCTCCTGATGCTACAACGGCAGTAATACTTGAAGTGCCTGGTTAAAGATTCTTACTTTTCTCCTTCTCCACTTCCATGACTTTTTTCTTCCACTCGTCAAAGGTTGGGATGTCATCTTTGCTGGGAACCGAGGGATCCGATTCCCTGCCCGTACCAGCCTCCCCTGCCTGAAACGCACCAACAAAACATGCATTGCTTGAAAACTTCAAACTTTCATCCTAAAAATGTACAACTTCATTTCAGAAGTCACACGACCTCTTAAATTCTCAAATAAGTAAAATGCAAAATGAAATATCAACAACCTGCTGCTGTAAGGAGGGATCGTCGTCTTGCTGCACCTCAGCCCGTCCCTTCTGCTGTTCGCGTTCCTCCTCCTGTTGCTCTTCCACTTGGCTCGAAGTGGACTGAACCGCCACTGCTTCAGGACCGGTATCCTGGCTCTGGTCTGACCTCTGGTCCTCTTTGTCATCCTCTCTACAACAGAAACAAAGGGAGACACAAATGAGTGATCAAAAAAATGGGTTCTCAAGGTGTCAGCAGCTCCTTGC
>NW_017841248.1:0-1307 GCF_001891065.2 Hippocampus comes
GTCTGTCTGCTGTATCAAAAATGTTAGGAATATATTTGCCTCAGTCTGTTTCATGTCACCCACATAATTTATGGTCTATATTTCCCATTGCAGCTTCCCAAACTAAATGTGAGTTCAGGAGAGTTTTTGTATGAGAAAAATGGCATTTCACCATCTGTGACATTGTTCCCATGTAGCTTATGAGCAGATGCTGCTGTAAATTTTTTAGCAACCCGGGACTCGGATGATATTCTATCACTGCTCTCGTACATGAAACATGTATGCGAATTAAAATATGTCAAAACAATATTTCTGATGGAAAAAAAGAGACCAACACGTTTGCTTATTTACATTATATCCTCCATTATTTGGGAGGGGGGAGGAGGGCGGGGGGGCTACTCAAAATTTTAAAAATCGTTAGAAAATAGGCATCTTGTAACATGATTTATTGTGTTTTATAACCATAACAATATGGCCTGACAATATTGGTTGAATGGTGCCCCACAGCCCGTTGGCAAACAAAACATAAAACACAGAATTACGCAACGTAGCCTTCCGCTAGCTTAACGCTAGCACATATATATCGACACCCCTGAGACGGGCTAACGAATAGCATCGGTCGTCGTGAGTCAAGTCAATATTGCAGCGCGATTATCCTTTTTTAAATGCAGAGGCTGGAACGGATTAATTGGCGATTCCATTCTTTCCAATGACGAAAGACGATTCGAGACGGACGGCCGTGGCCGCGGCACGAATTCAACTCGCCCCGCTGCCGATTGTCAACAACAACAACAACAAAAAAAAAGGAGTCTTGTTATTGTGTGGCTGATTGAGCTCTCCAAACGAATACAAATCAGGCATCCATACGGTATTTGGCGCTTGGCTGGCAATCATTAAAACGCCGCATATCACGACGCGCCGCGGCAGCCAGACCTGCGACGTCTCCAGTCAATCCGTCTTTTTATGTGTCATTTGAAAGTCGCATGAAAGCTGTAAACTGGGACTTTCCGGGGACCCTGCTGTTTGGCTTTGACCTCTCATTTTTCAACCCACCCTGTGCATCTTCAATCCGGGACAGATTAATGGGAGGAGAATTTGGATGCGCTCACCGAAAAAGGGGAACGACAGCCATCTATTCGGGTTGTTAGGGATTCTGCCACGGGAGGAGATATTCAGCGGGAGCTGTTTGTAGCCACCTACAGTCAAACTTCTCTCGCGTTCTCCCGCGCACACATTCGCCGCCCTTATTTCCTCTTATTTTATATTTAACTTCAACCTGTCAATTAAAGAGTGAGAGGGCAACTAAGAAAAAAGACGGCGTGGGGGGG
>NW_017841249.1:0-1308 GCF_001891065.2 Hippocampus comes
GGATTCCCCCCACTGGGAGCGCAGGCCCGAGCAAACAGCCACCCTCACCTATGGCTTGTTATAAAAACTTAAGAAAAGGACAGCGAATGCATTTCACCAATGTTTAATTAGACTGCATGAATGAAAGGTTTCTTCGCCCTTTTTCTATGGCTTCCTCTCCTGCTTTCTTCCCTCTTTCTTTTGCTGATAGATCTGCAGCGTGACCCCAGTTAATTGAAACCCAGGAGACTCTTCTTGCATAAAATCAGATTTATCTATCCATAAAAGGATTTTGTTAAAAATAGCCCAAATCCGGCGCGGCTCACAACCAAGAGCCCGCAGCGATGGAGGCGAGCTTGGCTCCAACCTCTTCTGGCCTCTCTCAGTCGCCGCGGTGAGGCAAAAGCTGCCTTCCGCTCACTAGCTGGGGACCCATTAATTAATGGCAGGAAAACACAGACCTGAGATCTTCGGGGCAAATACCCGCCTCCCGCACGGTAACCTCCAAAACGAAAGACACACTCTTGCCCCTCATCCACTGCTCTTCCGAATCGTCTCAAATGTCCCTCGGACAACCACGGGAAAGTCAGGATGGACGAGAGTGACAATGACAAAACACCCATCAGATCAAATAGTGTGATTGGATGAGACAGGTCGTATTAATTGCGAGCAAAGTCGGCGGGTGTGGGGATTTGTCTCGTGCGCTTGCTGGATGATTTTCATCGATGACGATACGATAACGATATATCGGGTCGTCGGAACCGAACGTCCGTCATAAACTGAAGACACCGCTTCATTAAATTACGCAGGTGGACCCAGGGAGGTGTTCCATTCCATCCATGCACGAAAGTCATCACTATTTGCAATACAACGAAGCATCCAACGCTGCGTTCCGATCCGTGATTTTAGTGGCCCGTGTGCAGCTGCGTAGGATTTGGGCTTTGGGGCCTCCACTGCTGTTATTGTGGGGGATCAGCAATCGCGGTACCCCCGTCAAAGCTATTTGGGGAAGGGAGGAGGGTCAGAAGCCGAGGAACTAATGAAGGCAGCCGCGCATTTTCCCTTGAACGCAGAGAAGCCCGCAGGGCTCCCGGTGATGCGGCGCCCCGAGGACAAGAGCCCCAAATGGGGCCCTCGGGCTCTCGCCATCCTTGGCTAATTCATTCATTAGGAATACGGTGTCACTCGCTCCCATGTGACCGCGCGAGCAGGGTTGCGTGTCGTGCCGATCAACGTGCGGTTTCCTTCCGCGTTTTGTTGAGTTGGGATACGAGACGAGATGCAGCTGGGCGGTCGGTCCAATCGGGGCTCGCAGGCTTCCCCCCCCCC
>NW_017841250.1:0-1308 GCF_001891065.2 Hippocampus comes
AAAAAAAAAATCACAATTTTCCTCTCGGTGTAGGGGTGGCCAGAGAGTGACATGGGTGGTCACCACATTGCTCCGCCCCTGAATGTGAGTTCAAATATATTTTTGTAGCTACAACATGGCCAACCATTGCCTGGGCGCCACAGTCCAGGGTGTACCCTGCTTCTTTCGAGTATTTTCTTCTCCCAAAAAACTCATGCGATTTCTTTACTCTGAATTGTCTGTAGGTGTGATTGTGAAGGCTTGTTAATGTGCCTCTTAGACAAATTAAAAATGCAATGTGTAATCCGGCCAGACGGCATGGAAATGGTTGAACCCCTCCAACACCCCCTCCCCACGCCGACTCATTCATTCCTACCAGCAGCCGTGCAAGATCCTCCTTGTCAGGTGAGATGAGGCCGACGCTCCCCAACGAGTCGTTCAGTTGCTCGTCGTCCACCATCTCCAAAAAACAAATCATTAAAAAACGTATTATTATACAAAGAAAGCGTCCTTTGAACACAACAAGAGAGCCCCGACAGAGTGTGTCAATCCTCCGATCACCGGCGGGCCAGGTGAGCCCCTGCAGCCAGAACGCCTCGCCACGCCGCGTGCACAACGCTGCGTTGTGGGAATCGAACACGTGCACGCACACAAAGGAAGCGATACTAAACAACAATCCGCCGCGTCGGGCTGCAAAAATACTCACAATCGTCTCGTTTTCTGCTGCCTGCACCGCCATCTTGAGCCGCATAGGATGCTGTCTGTCCCGGAGGAAGAGGAGGAGAAGGAGGGGGAGGGTGAAGAGGCGGAGGAGGAGGAGGGGAGTGACGAGCTGCCCTGCCGGCCGGCTTGGGAGCGCTGTGTGTCCGCGTCGTGGCACTTCTTCTGCAGCCAGAAGGACTACAAGTGCGTCGTCGTCGTCGTCCGCCTTTCTGGCCGCGTATGGGCGGCCTAAAAACAGTGGTAGCCGGAGGGCATCCCCACCTCGGGTGGCTGCTGTTTATCTGCTGACGTATGGTTGATTCATAATTACACACTCCCCAAGCTTAATCTCCGTCTGTTGGAGAGGGCTAATCACACACTTCACCCAATTACACGACATGGGCGTGTGCGTGTGTATTTTTAAACCAAGCCCAACGACCATCTTGCAGTGTTTAATTGGCGAGCCAATAGTGACCACAAGTTTCTTTAAAATCGTATTTATCTGCCCACATCCTAATTGATTGAATGCCGGGCCCCTTTGTCGAACGCGTCTTTTATTTCCTCCGAGCATGCCAATACGCTGCTACCTCTAAGTGGACATCCGATGCCATTACAAGCTACAAAATC
>NW_017841251.1:0-1309 GCF_001891065.2 Hippocampus comes
GACGTTAGTTGTGCTAATTTGGCCAACTCTTCGCGGGACTTTTGCTGTGCTAACTGCTGTCGGTGTAGAATTTACCTTTCATAACGTCATTAATATCCGAAACAATGTAAACAACACACTTCACGGTAAAATAATTCAAACTCTACGTTGAGACCAAGATGTCTAGGAATGTAGCCAAACATTTTAAATGATGTATTTTTATTTCATCTCTCACAGTTTTATAAGAAAAACAGAATTTGAATTAGTCACAAGGGATTTAATAAATCGAGCCTCAAGTCATGACTAAACATCTCGTGAGCATTGGAAATGGGAAGCGGCCTGGTTTCTCATGAAAGGACGATAGCCAATCCCGCCAGAGCGCGTGACCTTCAACCACAGAGCCGTCCTGTTAATTGTCCAATAATAAAATGTTTTTTATTGTGCAAAAAGTCTTTAGCTTAATTGAATGTGGCCCAATTTCCATTTGCTGACGCGGCCAAATCCTTGCCTAGCTTTCTCCGATGGCCGCGACGTTTTCATGACATAAAATCCGCGGGCCTATGCAGTACCCATTAGCACCCGCTGATCCTTGGTGGGGGCCCTCGCGTCTTGGCATGTTTTAATTAGCCTCATCAAGGCGCTAAGTCGTGCTCATCGCCGCCTTTTGCACTCTCATTATTTGATTCCATCATGTTCTTTGGCTCCCAGGCTCAAAAAGATGACACAAGTCGAAGCGCGTCTCTCGTTCTGCCAAGTACGTGACCTTGAAAGCGCTGCCCAGAAAATTACCCACGATTCATAGTGCTATATTGCGTACTCTGAAAGGCTAATACAATAAAGGAAAAGTTGAAAAACACCTTTTTGTGAATTTTTTATTTTTTTATTAATCTGTGGATTCACTGGAAAGACTCCCTGCCAGGAGCTTCGGTGTGATGTGAAGTGAAAGCCAAGATGAGTTTTGGCATCGGGCGGCCATTTTGTGTCTGGTCCGATGAGCGCTGTCGCTGGGTGTCACTTTGGCTAGTCGATCATAGGCGGCCGCGCTAGGAAAGAATGACCAGGATGTTTCTTGAAAGATGAACATGGAACATTTTTGACAGTAATGTTCATTACTTTGTAGTCGTCATTCGCCTGTTTACATGCTTTTTATTTTTGTTGAGTAATATATGACTATATACTATCTTAATTCTTATTTTTTTCTGTCTCTCACCCATTGCTCTAAAAGAAGGTCAGACCTGACATCTTTCCATGTACAGTCATGTTCTCTTTCTTTGTCAGCTGGGAGGACATTTTAGCCCAATTTTGGCAGCGTGGCGAGACATGTTGTTTT
>NW_017841252.1:0-1309 GCF_001891065.2 Hippocampus comes
TTTTTTTTTTTGTTCGTTTCTTTTCATCTGAGCTTTAATTGCGTGAATGCTTAGATTCAATTAACTCTACTGTTATCCCCGAAAACTAAACATGCACAAAGGCGCGATTAATTTGAACTCAAAGAACGCAACTGATTGCTCGGCAAGGGTAAGCTTTTATTGTGGACTCTCCACTTGCGTCCTGGTTCACAAATATTGCATGTTTTCCCTCAGGATGCTGGAATTTGTCACGCAGTGGGCAAGATTGCACTAAAGCCATGTACTGTATAAGCCAGCAAAAGTTATTAACCCCTGCTTCCCTCCGGTCGACAAAAACTATCGCAAGTGCCCTCCGTCTTTGAGACTGGCATCAAGCATAACATACACTTGATGTACTGTATATGGACATTGACGGTCTTGTGGCGTTGCGTGCGGCAACAGTGCTTTGCATGCCAACAACAACAGCAATGTCTTGGTATAGCCAAAAATAAGACATCTACTGCGGTCATGAGCGATTTCATTTATTGAATCCTACCTGGTATTTGCTTTTTGTTACCGTTTCATTCTAGGGACAACCTTACTTGGCATTCATAGACAATTTACAAAGAAAAGTTCTGAAGTGCAATCACATTTGTGATCTGAAATTGTTACATTTCGTTCTCACTCTCTCTTGTGACTGATTTATTCAACAAGAAAGGACCTAGCGTAGACACTTGTGGCATTCCGTTTTAGAGATGCCAGTGTTCGCAATTTTAGTGGGAACAAAGAACTCTTAACCTTACGGGCATCCAAGAAATCCTCAGATTGGTCAACTTTGCCTGCAGACGCTGTGGTAAAAGCTACAATTTTCTTTTGTCATCTTTTTTTTGGAAACCAATGATGGATTCTAACATCCTTCCAAACCAGGTTCCATTTGGATTTATGGTGGAAGATGTGACCTTATCATCATGTTGTGAGATTCTATAGTGTTCATAAATTGGGGGGGACCTGTTATTACAGGAAGGGAGATGTCAGGTAATGTGATGTTTCCTCCCTTAATCACGCTGCTGCAGGCATTGCTTTGCTGCCTAAAGGTTAACCGAGCCTCTGGAGTGCCCCTCCCGCTTTATCTCTGTTGTGGGGAGAAGTGAGGCTTTTATGGGTTTATAGTTTCATGCTTTCTCAGTTGGAGCGCAGCAATAACCTTATAAAACGCTGAAAATTTTTTCAACGTGAAAGCTGCGTATGTCAAAGGCAATCCCGCCGCACACAAGTGACCACACCCACTTTCGGAAACCAATATCGAGTGCGAGCGTGATGAATGTCTTCAAGTTCACAGGATTTTGCAACT
>NW_017841253.1:0-1310 GCF_001891065.2 Hippocampus comes
CACACACACACACACTTTTTACTCCTTATTACTCATCCCGCAGTGGCCATCCGCCGCACATTAGATCCGCTTTAGTGTGGAAATCTCCCCATAAAACGTTAGTTAGCGGAGATTATTGGACTTCATCACGCGTAGTACAAGAAGTACCTGTTAAACGCCGACAGCGGATATAACGGTGACGTTGCTCGTATGGCAGGGAAAGACGCACCATTAGGATGCAGAGCACTAGGAAGCCACGGGCTGTTCTAATGTTCGGCTTCCCCGGCTTGAAAATCGAATGTGAAACCGCAACCGTGACTTGAAACCCTAATGTTTGTTTGAAACCTGAACTTGGGCTTGAAACACCAACCGTGATTTCAAACCCTCATGGGGAAACCTTAACCCCAAGTTTGAAACCCAAAATCAAAACCATGACCATGTCTTGAAACATCGACGTCAAACGCTAACTTGAACCCAAAGCTGAAATTCGATTTTAAAAACACAAACCCGACCGACCTTAATCGTGTCTCAGAACCCTCGTTTGAAAGTTTTGCTTGAAACGGTCTGGCATGAAACCCCCAATGTGATCCCCAAAACTGCAACCTTAACTTATGATTCAAATGCATGTGAAGAGGCTCACCGTGCCCATTTTTCATTTTCCTTCTGAATCACGAGAGAAACGACAGGACAAAAGCAAAGCGGCGACCGCCTGGCGAAAGTCCAAACAGCGAATCCCCGCAGCACCGGATTCAATTTGCAAGGCCGGAGCGCCGTTCGGGCGTCGCTGCGCATTTGCCGCCGAGGTTGCGTCGGCGCCGCCAAAACCAAAGCGTCTATGACACGGCGGAGATTGCTCTGTCCAAAACGCAATCATCCACAGGCGGCGCCGTGGCGCTGATGAATTACCGCGGCTTAGGAAAAGACAATGACTTGTCAAGATGGCCGCTGATCGGCTCGGAGTCTCCCAGACTCAGAACACTTGGTGGGGAAAAACAGCTTCCACAACTCAAGGCAAGGCTAGCTTAGCAGTAGCTTAGCGATGCTGTCCATGGCGTAGGCTACTCAAAAAAAATCCAAAAAAAGTAGCCCTTAGTAAAATCAGAACCATCCTAAGGCTGGAAACTCGTGTCTTGTCTAGTTCTGGTTCTAGTTGGACTTCTGGTTTTTCTATTTCTTCATCCTGGGTTGAATTCTAATTTGGGTGGTCGTTGGAGTTTTGGTGTTTGTCATTTCTTGTTGCAGTACTTTTGATTTTGTTTTGGTTTGACTTCCGGTTGAGGTTTTAGAACTTGTGTGGTTATGGTCCTAAGTCCTAACTGCGCTTCCATTTC
>NW_017841254.1:0-1311 GCF_001891065.2 Hippocampus comes
AAAAAAACGACAACAACAAAACCATCGAAATGACGATCATTTCGATCACTGGTACCTAAAGGTACCACAACAGTAAATGTCTCCTCTGTTTGTTAATCCAGTCCTACGTACATACTGTACAGCACTTTCAGACAGGGACTTACTTTGTGGCTGCAACCTATCCGGGACTTTGCCAGTTTCAAGTAGCAACCAGAGGTCGGAGCATTTCTGCGTTTCCCAACGTGTCACAGCGTAGCTACCTACCGATGACCCCACTGAGAGAGAGAAGAGATGGAGACTTTTTAGAAAGCAGGGGGTGTGTGAGGGGTTACATATTGACTTCTCACCGATGGAAACAAGCAAATTCCACTGCAAGGGATAAGCAAGTCTCTTTTGTAGAATCTTCTGCAGAGCAAAAAGGCCAACAGCACCTGTAAGAGAAGGTCAAAATGATATCCAACAACTATGATAACATGGCACAGGCTCACGGGTAGTGAACGATTTTTTTAGATTCAAGTAAAAGCTGTAGCCTGACATTCTGACAATCGAACAATACTTGCAGGGATTCATTTTTTTATCCTCTGCTAAAAAACACTAATATTATATTGTCTGTATGTCTTTGTTATACTGCCCACTGGTGGCCAAAGTAAGCACAACGTAGGGCTGGAGTGGCATTTCTGTTCATTTTCAATTGGGAAAGAATATATGTATTTTGGCTCAAAATGGTGTTCTTAAAAAGATGAAATGCACAAAATTAATTACTCAGAGATGGAGCAAATACGTATGACCCAGTACTTTGGTCCACATCTTCTAACACACATGCCTGAGGGTTCTTCGTCCTCATGTGGTAGCTACTAGATTTATCTTGGAAATTATTTATCTCCTATTTAGTGGAGGTTTTCAACAGGACAGTGCAAAACTGCAATGGAAAAAAAATCCAAGTTGGTAAAATAAGTAAAAATTACAATAAAATTCATAAATTAAAAAACACGCACCAAGAATAAAGGTTCCAGTCCCCTTCATGAAGGCGTGAGACTGACAGGCGGCATACCTTTCTAAGCCCTGAAAGACAAAATTACTTAAAATGAAGGACGATAATGTCATATTTTCATTTATATTTTATATTACACACAAGTGTTATCGTGAGTGTATAATGATGCAAAAGGCAAAACACGTCACGCTAAATTGTAAACGCTCACCGGGTGTTTCGCCACCAGCTCGTCGTCCACTCGAGTGAGACCAAGATTGACCATTTCGTATATTACAATCTGAGTTTTAATGCTATTTCACGGATAGTAACATTGGATTTTGTTGACATTACCAGTACCCGGA
>NW_017841255.1:0-1311 GCF_001891065.2 Hippocampus comes
GTGCATGACAGCAAGTCTTGACAAAGTGTCAATGCATGCAGTAATAACCAAATTATAAACCTTTCATGAGGTAATCTTTGCAAAGGGGTATATGGATGTTTTGTAGCATATTTGGTCAGTCTAGCAGTTCTTAATTTACTCAAAAAAGCTACGACTTAAATTGTTAAAAATAGTAATAACACATTAATAAGACATGGATAACCCCTTAATAAGGGTAGCGTGACATTAATTCCGTTTTTTTAGCTCTTTATTTTAGTCTCAACAATGTCAGAACAATGCCCAAAAGTCTTGTGAGGTATGTGTACAGTATCTATAGTGTCTTAAGTCTTAAGAATTTTCAACAAATTTACACAAACCCTTTCTAAAGAAATCACAAGGGTCATAGTAATGTGTTTGGTAAGATTTACAGTTCTTTCCTTACCGAAAAAAGATTATTACGTCTTCATTTTATGTGTTAACAGACATAGCAACGAGCTGTTTATAAAGTCTTCATGAAGGCAAATAGTTTTGCAATGTACTTTGATCAAAGGAATTTCTCTGTGTGTCCTGTTATTAATGGTTAACAAAATCTTTTTTTGTGCTACAATAACGCTGTCAACGGTGTATGTGTTGATATCAGCGAAGGTGTTGCAGGTACCTCGTCGTCATCCGGCAGCAGTTTACGCAGCTCCCTCAATTTCCCGGGACCAAAACCGAGGCCGTGTCCTGCCTGGATTTCCCCAATCATGTCCATGACAGGCCTGTGGATTGAAGGGCAAACATAGATGGGGTGCGCATCAGCATTGATGTCATAGCGGTCAGCCAGCAAATCCATTTTTATTGAGGTTGGAGCACCTCAAAGGTGCCGTTGCACCGGCGGGCCTCGGCAACCAAGCTTTTGGCAAACAAGAATATGGTTTGAAAGCAGCGCACAAAATACAGCGGTGCCTTGGCTTCAAACTCCAAACTCGCTTGGATCTTGAATCACCTTTGCCCAACAAAAAGAACATGAAGCCATTCAAGCCCCACAAAAAAATGCCAACGGCATGTCACTTGCATTGCACCTTTTTGGGGTGGTTTTCGGAACGTTCTCCTCATATTTTTGTTTTGTTTGTTTGCAGTTTCAGAAACACAAGTGTGCGGCTTAGAAATTACTTGAACACATTGTACGACTCCTTCCGCTTCCTTACAGTGTAGACGTACGATGTTCATACTGCTTCGTCAAGCTGACTACAAGTACACCTCGCTCAAATTTGTCAACAATTTAGACCAATAGACATCATTGGTTCATTTTCTTAGGACCAAAATATGCACACACAAAAAAAAAAAAAA
>NW_017841256.1:0-1280 GCF_001891065.2 Hippocampus comes
CACACACACACACACACACACACACGCGTGTGTGTTCATCAGGCCCGTCCAAAGTCCGGCCAAGGAGCCATTTGTGTCCCGCCGCATATTCCAATAATAATATAATTTGACAGTGTAGGACATTTTGTGGTCGACTTTTTAGCACAGCCGCCTCACGCTTTGATCATGTGTGTATTCAGTACCAGCTTCATGTCTGACTTTGACATCATGCTGGCGCGCAAGAAGGCCATGAGCGGCAAGCGGCGACGCCACCGAGACGGCGGGACGTTCATCAGCGACGCAGACGACGTGGTCAGCGCCATGATCATCAAGATGAACGAGGCCGCTGAGGTCTGACCAGTAAACGTATACAAACACAAGTGTAAACCACGTATTCATAATTCCACCTTCATTTTGTTGTTCTTGTTTCAGGAGGACAGAACACTGAACAGTGCCAAGAAACCGGCCCTGAAGAAGCTCACTCTGCTGCCTCAAGTGGTCATGCACCTAAAAAAGTAGATATATTTTTTAAATTTATGAACTTACAGTGAATGGATCAGCGATACGTGACCATATATGCCCACCACTTTGCATAGTTTGTAGGTGTCGACAAATGGCGTTTGAGTTTTAAGTTGCGCTTAGAGGGATGGAGCGGGCAACTGTATTTACTGACCCTTTTTTATTTCAAAGGTTGGGTTAGTAGGTACATTTGTAAATGGGGAACTGCAAACGGGTGCTGGTTCCCTGTAAATTGATCATAGATATATCATCCAAACCCAAAGTCCTGTTGTGTGCTTACTCAGGCAGGACCTGAAGGAGACGTTCATCGACAGCGGCGTCATGTCGGCCATCAAAGAGTGGATCAGCCCGCTTCCTGACAAGTCCCTTCCGGCACTCCGGATCCGAGAGGAGCTGCTCAGAGTCCTGCAGGAAGTGAGTACAACCCAAGCATGATATTCTGCTCTAAAATGTTATAACTGAGTGCTTACGAGAAGCTGGGATTGGAACCTTGAACCTCAGAACTGTGGGACAGATGTACTAACCGCTAATAACCACCCCTAGACGGGAGCAAAACGTTGGATTTGACTATTAAGGCCTGCAGTGTGACCTGGTTACCTTACAAATCCAACACTTTTTGATCTGATTCGTTTGCCTTCAGCTGCCCAGCGTCAGTCAGGAGACACTGAAACACAGCGGGATTGGTCGTGCCGTCATGTTCCTGTACAAGCACCCCAAAGAGTCCAGATCTAACAAAGACCTGGCCCTCAAGCTCATTAGTAAGCACCCCTCATGACGCAGCC
>NW_017841257.1:0-1312 GCF_001891065.2 Hippocampus comes
CCTCCATCTTCCTCCCGCAATCCAAAAACAGGCATGTTAGTTTCATTAAACCGAAGTGAGTAAATGTGACTCTGACCACTCGTTTGTCAACATGCGCCCTGCATTTGGCTGGTGACCAGTCCTGGGTGCGCCCTGCCTCTCCTCCTTGCCGCTCTTCTCACCAACGCAGTATAACTGCGTTGTGTGATGCAAAACCAGATAACCAGTCTGCCGCTCAAAACATCCAAACAATTTTTTTGTCACAAAGCTCATCGTGATGAATGCTGAATTTTTTTCATCCAGCATTGCATTATGTGTCTTTGTGCTCGGCGATAGGCCACAACTCACCCGGGACCCTCATGGGGAGAAGTGCACTTGTGCATCCTGGATGACCTTGTCCTAGGTTTAGATAGATAGATGATGATTTATGAAGTTTAAAAAAAAAAAGTTTAAAATCGTCCTCCTTTGTGACAAAGACCCGCCACTTTCCGCGACTATTGACGGGTAATTAGCATTTTCCGAACAATGTGTGAGGCTAAGAATAGCCTCACTAGGCCAAAATGAGCCTTTCTAAGATGCTCTGGTCTTAGGAGGCATTGTGCTCCCGGCCCTGCGTGGTTTTTCTTTGCATCGAGTGTGGCTGAGATTAGCCTGCATTTAGCGCTAAATGGATATGGAAAGGCCTGGCTTGTCGAAAAAAGTATAATCAACTTAAATGGGGCTGTTATGCTCTTACGTTGCATATTTCAGACGACTCAGCTTTTCTAATGTGAGCTTGGCAGCGCTCATGATCACGCAACAGCACTTTTTTCTGTTTTCTTTCTCACCCTGCTTTAATATTCATTCATTGCTCAACATATGGGGAGAATCGGGATTACTTTGGAGACAAGAGTGATTGTTGTGATTGACTATGTGACCAGAAAGCCAACTCTCCATGAATGACAACTGTTGTGGTGTCTTTGTTGGACGTTGTGTTTCAGGATGTTATTTAAAGTTCGGTGTGTGTTTCAGTTGACCCCTGGTGCTTTTAAAAAAAACAAAAAAAAACTGTTTGGTCAAGCAGAACATGGAGACAAATGAGTTTGGGTCGCGCTGTTTGTGTGCATCCATCATCTCTGTGCGTGGTTTAGGGGTTTCCGGGCGACTTTGGAGAGCGAGGACCACCTGGAGCAGACGGAGAACCAGTAGGTCACACGGAATGCAAACCCCACTATTTCACTTTTACCTCATCCATGTAAGTGGGGAATTTTCCAAAAAAGTATCGTAACTACTGACAACATTATCCCAAAACACAAGTACTGGAATTTAAATAAACAGAAATGAAAAAAAAAAA
>NW_017841258.1:0-1311 GCF_001891065.2 Hippocampus comes
TTTTTTTTCCCTGTATGTATAAAAAATATATACAAGTATGCATGTTGCATTTAAGAACGCCACTGCCACTTACTGTAGTATTACACTTTATTCTAGTATGGGGGGCGGGGGAGCATGTTCCCACCCCAAACTCTCTCCATGGTTTAACCTCCCAAGAGGTGAAAAGCTTAGTACATTTTTGGCGCCGGTCGTCGCACGTCAGCAGATGTGATGCATATTTTGAGCCACAAAAATATTTTTTAAAAAAATGAATAAAAACATTTTCTCGTCAAATGAAGAATTATATTTGAGAAAGGAACAAAAGGAAGGTGACGATGTGAAAGGAATTCATCGTCTGTCTCCCTATGTGCTGTGTAATTAACCGGCGTCCCATTTCGGGTGTTGGCAAAACTATTTCCGGGTGGTCACGGTGAAAGCAGGCAGCGACACGATATCATTCGACGCTTCTTCTTGAGTGCGGGCGAGCGTCAATCTGGCCTCCAATCTGAAACGCTGACGTGAAATGTCACCGCAGGTACGGAGACATGAGGGTGACCATGACGTACGAACTCTTCAGCATGTGGCAGAACCTTGGTAAGAAACCGCCGCCCGAGCGTTGCTCGAAGCTTCGGTTGACACCTGTTGCAAAAGCTCCTCCAATGTGCCCCAGGCGAAAACAAAAGACATTTCATCCCCGGGATGATCGGCCCGTTCTTGGGCGTCACGTTGGTGCCTCAGGCGGAAGTCCGAAACATCATGATCCCAATCTTCCACGACATGATGGACTGGGAGCAGCGTAAGAATGGAAACTTCAAACAGGTTGGCTTTAGACTTCAGACTTTCCGCCTTCACACATGTCCTTAGCGGCGAGGCAGTTTCACATTGTTTCCATAGCAACAAGGCACATACTGTATTCATCCACACGTGTTGTTTGCGTGTTTAACCCTGGGACTTGATTTGCGGGTTTTGTCGTCGTGGTCTAGGTGGAGGCCGAGCTGATCGACAAGCTGGACAGTTTGGTCTCGGAAGGAAAAGGCGACGACAACTACCGGGAACTCTTCAGTTTGCTGTAAACCGAAAGTTTGGTGTCATTAGAGGCCTAAGTTGTGTTTCTTTCAACTCATTTTCTTTTTTTTAACCTTCCTTTTTTGTGCACTACCGCTGCTGTTGTGCATTTGCTTTGTGCGACGGGGATTAGAACTCAGCTCTTTGGGCCGTACCCCAGGTATGCATGAACTAACATCTCCACTAACATCTCTTCATTTCTCCGTCTCTTCTCCCCACTTGAATTGCATTGATCAACAGAAGAATTCAAACGCATTGACAGAAAAA
>NW_017841259.1:0-1313 GCF_001891065.2 Hippocampus comes
AATGCGAGCCCGAGGGCACTTTGACGTCAATTTCACAGTTGTGAGCAGGGTGAGTGGTACACAATGGCGACCCAAAATGTATCCTGCTCCTTTTGTCAGCACTCACATCATCAAGTACAATACAAGGGAGCCAGTTCCATGCGCCAGCCTTCCATGCCCAACTGGCGCTCACTGATGAGATGTTGCAGTCGTGTTGTTGTGTGCCTGATTATTGCAATTGTGTCCTCTTATCAACCGTCGTGCTTTTGCATCAGACCCGACAAAGCTGTCATCATCTCTTCCCCGTGCTTAAGTGCACCTTTCAACAGCAAAGGAACCAAGAGTGTGTGTTGGGTTGTGCGCGTGAGTGCCGCTGAGTCAGCTCGCAGGGCAACAAGTGAGTGTTTGTGGCCGTTTTAAGTGTGGCCCCTCTGTCATTGATGCTGCTAATCTTGCACTTGGTGGCCGCTTTGTTGCATGCAAAGCAGAATGCGCGAGCTTTATTTAGGAAGCTTTTCTCTTGTCCTACCCTGTCATCTACCGCTGCATTGTCCTGCCGCCGTTCGGCTGTCTCCGTTTACAACCTCCTCTTAGGAGCTCGCTCGCTAACTAACTCACCGCGCTGGAGTCCGGCTATCAGCTCTATCCATATGTGGTCAATGATTATTCTTTTTATGATGTCAAAATGGGAATGAGAAGATTCGCTCGTCTGAGGCCGACGTGGTCAGCTGACCTGGTAGAACGTTGTAGCTGGAGTGTTGCGCCGGTATGTCCCTGTAGGACTCCAGCAGGACCACGTTCCCTTGGACAGGCCGCGCCGGAACGCGGGGACTGTTAGGAATGCGTCGGCTCCGAAGGAGTTTAGCGCGCCCCGATCTGACTCCAGCCTGACCTGCAAAACCCAGAACCCACAACAGCCGAACGCCAAAAAAGTTAATAACGGTGTTTTGGCTGCGACTCGATTCTTGTGGTTCTTGTGGTCTTCCTCACTGGAGGCTGACCCCTCCCTTATCATCGGCTTCTTTCACACGGAGATCACACATAGTTGATGGAGAAGATCTGAAATTTTTTTTCCGAGCGTACCTTTCAAACGCAACCCAACGAGACAAGGAATTTGACAGAGTTATACTGTATATTTGTCTGATGGCAACAATTGCTTTCAACGCAACACGGCTGGCAAGAGAAATAATTGTCAGGTCCTGGAATTGCCGACAACTCTTTCACACAGGCTCTGATACGATCTGTCAAGGTATGAATTCACTGAGATGTGACTGTCAGGTGTTGGGATTGGGGAAAAACCTTTCATACAGATTCTAGCGCTACCACTGACGGCG
>NW_017841260.1:0-1313 GCF_001891065.2 Hippocampus comes
AAAAAAAACTCAGTAACAAAAAGTCATTGATTTCTACATTCTCCGTGTTTTATTTTGTACAAAACACCTGAGGACTTCTCTGTGTTTCTCTTCCGTCCAGCTGAATTCTTCAGCGAGCACGCTCTCAAAGAACTTGCTCCGCCGCCTTTCCAAGCAAAGACAGTCAAGGACGCAAGAGCGGGGGGAAAAAAAAGCCTCTATCCAATGCGGCAAGATTTTTCACGAAAACATGTTTTGCAGTAGAAGAATACAGGTAGATAGTTCTTCATTTCTTCATTTTTTTCTCTGAATGCAATAAAAAGATGACTTACTCAAAGTGCAAAGTGAGGTCCGTGGAGAGAATGGCCTGCTTCAATAGTTGCATCATGTTGCTATATTCCTTAGAACAGAGGTTCGCAAAGATATTGTGACCCTGAAACATAAATATGAAATAAATCCCCTTACAGTTTTGCAGGCAAGGATGAGCAATCGGGTCTGAAATGTTCCCTTAAAGCAAACGTATTGGCATACTCATCACTCACAGTCTAATGAAGTCCCCATTAGCAATGTAAGTTAGCCACACCCAGTGACATTTCGCGCTCTCTGTTAAAATAAATCTATCGATAATGCTGCTCTCAAAATCCATCCAGAGACTCAAAAATCTTTAGGTGGTCGCTACCACGGGAGACTCTGTCTCGACTGAAAATCTCCCGAATCAATTTCGGGCTGACCTCGGGTGTTGCCGTGCGCTGAGTAAGACATGGTCACAAACAGAAATGTATGTCCCATTAGGCGGTGATTTTCAACCGCTGTGCCACTGCACATTAATGTGTGTTGAATTTACTCCATTTTATTTCGCCGGGTGGTCGCACACAGTAAAATCAGACAGTTTTATTTCTCGCAACCATTTGACAATATAAAATCAATAAATAATCCTATCGGCGATGTGGACCTCACCTCACTTTGCAGGATCATGACTGCATGATTGAAGTGATGATGCTCCAGGGTCGCTGACGTGCCGTAGAGCAATGCCAAAGCAGAACCTGTCCTGCAGACACGGTAGTAACAACAAAACTGTCATAAATCACTAAAAAGTGTCCTTGTACACTGTCTGAGCCTTACTTGGCTTGAAAGGCATTGTTGGTTCCCCGATGGTCCAGATCGTGACAGAGACAGCCAACCATCAGCGCTAGAATCTCTGCTTCGGATAAAACGTCCTGAAAGCTGGCTGACTATGAACAAATATAATTCATCATTCTGACAAATATAATATTTATTGTGTTGTGTGATTTGATTAAACTGTACAAAGGAGAACGGCGTCAGGGGACATAAGG
>NW_017841261.1:0-1313 GCF_001891065.2 Hippocampus comes
ACAAAAAAAAACGGCATCGGAGCTAAAAATGGGAATGTGATTGACATTAGCGAGCACGTCGCTTCGTGCACTCGCAAACGCAATTGCAACGTGATTAAAAAAAAATGCAGCAGCTTTGGTTTGGGTTTCGTAATTTTAATCATCGATTAATCTATCAATTAATCGATGAATCGGATCTACAAAAAAAAATGTTTCCAGCTCTTTATACCAAAACAAGATTATGATTTCAAATTATCATTGCAGAAAACATCAATGAATATGATTACGTCATGGCTTTGGACCCGAAATTATCCGAAAATTGGCATAAATGTCAATCATGGTTTTCCAGGGTAAAAGCAAAGCAAAAAAAAAACTTTTATCAGTCTGCTATCATGGAGGAGAACAGATATTGGCGAATATTGACCGTTTAAACACTGAATTTTCAATTGGAAAAAAAAGGTGTAAAAATGATGAATCAATCACCAATAAATAATTATTGATAAATTTGAGAATTGATTCGTCATCGATTAGTGGTTGCTCCTCTATCTTGGGATTAGGATATCGAAATAGGGTCTAAAACTTGGTTCAGGGGTTCAAACGGGGCAAATTAAGGCTTCGGGTTTCAAACATGGGTTAGGGTGCATTGCAAAATAGGCTTTCAAGTTTGGTTTAGCGGCTCGGTCAAGGAAAAGAGTTTAAAAGTAGGGGTGGGACTTGTTTATCTTAATTTGCATTGCAAAACAGGATTCAAGACAGGGTTAAGGTTTCATAATGAGGGATTTGACCTTTCTCAGGATTGACAGTCAGTTCGGGTTGAAAATCAGCATTTCAAATCAGGGCACGGGTCCACATTTCAAACGAGGGTTTGTTCGTTTGTTCCTAAAACACAAAAGTGATGTACTCACTATTGAGCCGCTGTCGTTACAGTCACTACCTCGTGTCTTTTATTTCTCCCCTCATGGTCATTTATTGGAGCGAGGCGTTTATTTTTATTTATTTTTTTTCCTCAGTGTGTTCAATTCGGCCTGGCGGCTGCAGCAGTTAGCAACTGAAAAAAACCCAAACACACTAAATATTGGCCGAGCTCTGAGCCAACTTCAAGATTTGTCTGGCTGCGACGGAGCTGATTCCTCTTTTATTGCTTGATTCCTTGCAGCCAGTGTGTGCCAGCGAGCATTACCTTTAATTGGGCCGTCACGGCCAGACGTGTGCGCGCTCGCGCATCCTAATGGGGAGGGCGCCGTTGTTTGCTGCCATGTAAAACGCTTTGTTGATGAGGTTTTGTACGAGGCTCCGCTCGTCATCGTCTTTCAAGCGCGTTTGAATTGGCCACC
>NW_017841262.1:0-1294 GCF_001891065.2 Hippocampus comes
GGGAAATTTGATGTTAAATGCTGCGCTACAATGCAGCACTACATACGAGTTGGACCGCTTGGTTTAGAACTGCAGACCGCAAATTTCGACACAACATGCCAAAGTCCGAAAAATGTGACACTCGTTGGTGCTCCACAAAGAGGCGGTTCATTCCAGGTAACAGCAGATTTGTCATTGTGTGATGATGGGATGCATCATTTTCACGGTTTGCTGGGCACAAACTTCCTTCTAATTGCTTCGCTTCTCAAAAAAATCATGTTGGGAGTCGGAGCCACTGATGGAAAAATGCTTTTTAAATAAATATTTTAAAAATATATTTATACAAACCATGGGACCAATTAGTCTGAAGGTGATACATGTATTTATGAATTGCACTGGAATTAATCAAAAAACGGTCTAATAATAGTTTTCCAGATGTCTCATACTTTTAACTGGCCATTTTGTCGCAAGGTCATTCGGAACGTTTCTTTTTTTCCATTGTTCCACAAAAACATGGTAAAATTCAACATATTACGTTTGATCTGACCCATCCGGACGAATACAAATGATGAGCAGTCGGAGCTAATGTAAAATTAGCAATCAAAATAATTACGCTCATCAGGAAAAGTGCAGAAACAAGCAACTCTGTTTGTCTTTATCACTACAGCTCAAGAACAGCGACGCACATTTGTCCTCTGCGTGTCCAATGAAAAACATTTCATTTGGGCTGAATGTTTTTTTTCCTCCCCACAATTAATAGGCTTATTTTTGGGCAAATGTTAAACATAGATAGAGAGCACATAAGTAAGACATCTGCAAACATATCTTCCAAGGACTAATTCATCCTAGATTTGCTCAATGCAAAGTCATTTCATGCTTATGTTCCTAACACCAAATCTGCTTGCGGCCTTTTAATTCTGTGAGTCGTCAGACCGAAGAGCAGTGTTTTATGAACATTTTGGACGATGTGTGCAACATTGCATGGCTTGTGTTCTCTTAACCTTGTTCAAGTGTCAATGTCACAAAATGTGGACATGGAAATGATAGCAAGAAGTCCTGCAGATGCAGTCTGAATGTATTTTGTCTCGTTAAAGGCATGGTGGCTTCAAGGCATAGCGACTGAGTAACATAGCTTTGAAAAACAGCACCATCCAGTCAAAACGTGTCAAATAATTACACATTTGCTCGATTTAACCGGATTTTCTCATAGATTTTTGTATCCCATACAAATGCTATATTTGGACATCATGGCGGTCTACAGCAGGGGTCTGCAACCACCCGGTCCGTGTGTGTGTGTGTGTGTGTGTGTGTGTGT
>NW_017841263.1:0-1297 GCF_001891065.2 Hippocampus comes
AAAAAAAAAAAAAAAAAAAAAAAAAAAAATGCTCATGGAAGATAGAAACTAGTCGGGCTCTGAGGTCTGCGTTGGAGCCCAGGTTTGAAAACAAACATGGTGAAGCAGCATTCAGCAGTTATGCTGCACGCAAACATGAGTAAAGTCAACCCCAGGTGTAAATGCTTTTTAAATACAGGTTAAAAAAATATATATTCTCTTTTCCCCTATCTACGATTAAAGGTGTTTCATAGCATTTTTAAAATTGCATGGTTCGTTCTGTTCGTAATTTTAGTAAGCTACTTTTATTCCCTCTATTTGATCTTCAATGTCGTTCACTTTTTTTTTTACTGTTGAACATTTACTTTTGTGAAGCACATTGAGTTACATTGTGTATGAAATGTGCCGTATACTGTGAAGCTGCCTGGCCTTGCTGTAGCTGCAAGCTGTTGATTAATATAATTCATAGAAAAAACTTTTAATCACTTTTAGAGTCGCCTTTTGAACTGAACGACTGTCATAAAACAATATTCAAAGTATATTAAAACATATGAATGTACTTTATTTTCAGAATAAATGCAGATTTTTTGGGGGGGGGGGCGGGGGGATACAGCTCTTGCATTGGAGTAACAAGTCAAGACAAAAGAACGGCAATTCATCCTTATCTTTTAAATTAAGAAAAAAAAAAGTGGAGTAGATTAACTCACCAGTTAAGGTCATCTGAAAAACGCAGGCACACTAAAAATAACACCGATGTGATAAGTCATGTGCCGCCAAGCCTAAAGCCACAGATCTGTAGGCACAAGCAAACAATTAGACACACCCCTCGACAACATAACTTAAGCGGAATAACACATACGACACGCTTCCAAAACACAGTTACGCTGGCATGTTGCGTGTTTGGCAGAGTAGTTTACATTGGGATGCGATGGAAAACGCCATCCCCCGCCCTCAGAAGGAATGTCCACTGATTTGTAACACAGCAGCATAACAGGTAGCACGCGGGTTTGGTCAAACTGGAAGGGTGGTGTAGTATCGTCGACGGTTGACAGTGAAAGTGCGACGTCATCCATCGTCAACACGTTTCAAAGTCAACATGGGGAAGTGATGGTTTTGTAGGGCGTGGAGTATTGAAGTTTACGGGATGTCGAGGTTAATTCGTTTCTATTGTTCTTTATTTTTACAGAGATGATTTTTGACACTATAGGTGGGTATTGACAGCTCTATGTAAAGTGTGTTATTTTACACATGACATGGCGATCGTTTGCTGTTAAGTTCAAAACTTATTTGCATTTTAGTTGACATTTTTTATTTTTTT
>NW_017841264.1:0-1315 GCF_001891065.2 Hippocampus comes
CTGCTGCCTGAAGACAGCTGGGATAGGTTCCAGCACGGCCCGCCTGAGGAAAAGCGGATCAGAAAATGGAGGGATGGAATCCAGAGCAAAATGTCAGATCATGTGAGAAGGCCGGCACATAAGTGTGCATTGAAAAGCTAAGGGAGAAAAACAAAGAAGTTGCAAGTTTACAACCAAATGTTTGTCAAAATGATTGATTTATCTTGTGGACCTTCTTCACTATTTTTTTAATGAGTGTTTTAATTTATTTATTCCTGTCTTGTAGCTGAGAGCTTCCTTAAAACCAATTCGTATACACTTCCATGCAAAAATACCAAAGGGCTCGAGTATGTACTACCTGACTGTGTGGCCAGTGAATGTCGTCACCCCATTTCACCTGCGAACAAGTCTTTTAAATTAAACACGTCCAAAAAAAATCTGGTGCGGCCAGGCCTTCAAATGTGCCCGGCATAGTTTAGGCCACGAGCACATCAATGTCATTTTTCCTGCATTTTTATTTTCTCCCCACACACCTTTTTGATGAAAATTAAAGGTAGATTTATCTGCGCCAGTCTGCGAGCACATCCTAGCCTCCCCCCGCCCCTCATCCTTGACGGTGATAAATCCGTAGCTGTGTATGACAGCTTTGTAGCTGCCGGGAGGCCCCTCCCGCCTTGTTTAGCTGTGATTCCAGTTGACAGCTTTAGGAGCGTGTCTTTATTTAAGAGCTGCTGTAATTACACAGGCTTTAGCATATGTAGACGGCCAGATATGATTCAAGCCGACGTGGCCGGGAAAAGGGAGAGAGGGGGAGCTCAATGGCTGAATGAGAAGAGAGATAAAGCACGGCGCGACAAGGAAGCGGGAGCAAGAAAAGGGGAGAAGGAGAGAGGAGAGCGAGGAGACGGAGAGAGGGAGAGATACGGCTCGCGAGGTAGACTGATGGAGCAATTGAGATCTGCGGAGAGGGCAGTCGGGAACGGCGAGGGGAAGAGATATGGTTTGGCAAATAAAAGACAGCGCCGGGCTGCTGCAAACGCTTCTCCTTATGATGCCTCATTAGGGCTCGGGGCTGCAGATAGCGCCTGTTACGGAGATCTACGGCCTCGGCGCCGGGAGAGAAACAGAAGGGCTGAAAGAGAGAAGAGGCGCGCGGCCCGGGGCGAGAAGCGTCGTAATGGGCGGCAAAAATCATAAAATGAATCTGCGGGAAATGAAGCAAAATCAAATATTTATGAAGCAAAAAGTCAACTTTTGCTTTGTGAAATCAAGCGCGACATCAGGCGCCTTTGATTGCTCTCGGAATTGTTTGTTGTCCGATGACCCGAGATGAGTC
>NW_017841265.1:0-1314 GCF_001891065.2 Hippocampus comes
CACTGAACAGCTATTTTTAGAACAGACCCAAAGGTTATTCATGTGGTCCTCAAAGGCTATCGGGTGCCCGCTAGTACCACGTTAGTGACCCCTGATTCAGAGTCTTCAATTTAGCCTAACGCACATTTTGGAATAGAAGAAAATGAGAACCTGCAGGGAAGCACAGGGAGAACATGCAAATTGCACACAGAAAGACTGATGCCGAAATTTGAGCTTCGAACATGCTAACAAACCACCAGGCCAGCATCCAGGAACAGATCGTGTTTGACCCTAGAGGTTACACTATGGTACCCGTACATACAGTATAAACCTCACTAGTCACTATAGAGACACCGATAATCACATCAAGAAAAGTGTGTTCAAACACTACAGCGAAGACTGACAGCCAAATATTGACATCTTCAGGAACTTTTACCAGAACCACCAAGCCACTGGTCCATTTTAATCTGAATGTCATTTCAAATCTGTCAGTGCCAATGTCACTCAGGGTACCTGAACGCATCACATTGTAAACAACACACCAATTCTCTATTTCTAAGTGCAGCAATCGGGTGTAAAAATCCTGCACTGTTTGCACTGATGACCTGATAAAACCAACACACAATCCCGAGGTCACCAAAACAGACGCTCTCAATGGTGGTTTCTTTTGGGTCACACCCTTTCCCCATCTTACTGTGTAAACACTCAAACACCAGGAATAATGAATAGATTGTGCCATTTGCAATACAGGTATTGAAGTCCACAAAAAAACATGAAGTTTCAATGTACTTTGCAAAGGTCTGCAGCAACAGGATGTTACCGTTTAAGTGCTAAATATATTTTTACACTTGCTTCTCACTCCCAGAATTCCGCAATCAGGAAAGCGCCACCAGATCATCAAAGCTGTTGACGTGCGTTGTGAGATCTGCTTGCGTTTGCAGAGTAACCCAAATCAAATGTTTATGATACCATTGCTGAATATGTAACAACTGTATACTATTGACATATTAACAGCATTTATGCATCACATAAGACAGCAACCAACACTTAAGTCAATACAAGTAGGTGAGACGCTTGGGGTGGGGGGGTCACATTTTTGTTGAGTGAAACCATCTGAGGAAAACGATCTTATAATTTCATTTCCAGAGAACCAAAGAATTTGTTTCCAAGCAGTAATTTACAGTACTGTAATGAGAAAAAGAAAAGGGATATTTGAATTTTGATGGTTTCAGGATATATTTGCGCTGACGTTGGGTTGAGGTTGGCAGAGGATGATAAACAAAACAACATTCCTCACCCGGGACAAGATGATGTTGAAACCAAACAAACAAACAA
>NW_017841266.1:0-1314 GCF_001891065.2 Hippocampus comes
AGCCTGAGCACCCACAATTCAAATCCAAAGCACAAAAACTGTGAGGCAGACATGTTAACCCAGAGGTTGGCAAATCTGGGGGCCACTATTCTGCATGTTTTCCAATTTTTTCCTCCTCCAACACACCTGAATGAAATGACTGGGATTGTTATCAGGTTTCTGCAGATTTTGCTGATAACCTGATCACCTGAGTCAGGAGTGTTGGGTGAGGGAAACATCGAAAACATGCAGGATAGTGGCCGTCGATGAGTGGAGTTGCCCACTCCCGTTCTTACCGCTTGTGCACAATTCCGCAGAGATTTGTTTTTTTTGTTTGTCATAGCTACGGTGAGAGACTTTCGATTCCATCGGTCTTTTAAAATGGTTTACTGATAACTTGCGGCAACATCTAATGACTACTATCTTTGCTCTGCTGAAGCTTAAGTCTGCCGATAAGAAACCTTGTAGATTAATGAATGTGAATAGTTTAACCTTTCATTGCAGCCTCTGAGAGAAATGATTGTGGCTTCATAACCCGGGTCATCAATAAAGACTCAGCTCACAAGCCATTTCAGAAAGGTTAATAATAAGAAGTAACCCTTTTTCATAGACTCCCTTGCCCATCTTATTCCTCTCGACATTAATGAATGCCCTTTGGCGTTGATGTATGTGTTTTCATTGCAAATGTGCCTTTTTTTGAGTGTGCATATAAAGTGACCACTGTATTTAGAAATCAGATGGGAAGCAAATGTCTGTCGAATATCCACTCTGTTTAATGAGACTACAGGGGACAAACAAGGGTGATTGGCAGTCAGGGATGTCTCTCTTAGGTTTCACATTGATTGGCTTTCCTCACCTGTGTTTTTCTGCCTGTGATCCCATGACTCAATGAAGCTTTTTAAACAGACAGCCCCAGGATCTAAAATATTTTTGTAGATTTTCATTGCTTCTATAAACTGCACTAAGGTACTTGACGAGCATATCAAAATGCTTTCCTTTCCTTCTGACTGCGATGTGTGAGAATTAGGAGAGTGCGCGAGGAAAAAGTAAAATAGTCAACTCCCTGGCGAGATAGAATGGTCTGACGTTTTGCAGTCAAAATCTTGATGTCGGGTCAACGTCTTAAGACAATCCTAGCATGTTTACAACAATTGTAGTTGATGTAAATGCACCATGTCTCTGGATTTTCAATCGAGTTTGCCGCCTTTATGGGCGCAACATGTAGCAAGCCTCTCAATGTCAACAATGTGGTCCAGGTTGATAGTTTATGTCTCTCTCAGAATTATGGTGCAGCCGTTCCTCATCTCATGTTTTCATGTTAGTTTCAACTGCAGA
>NW_017841267.1:0-1315 GCF_001891065.2 Hippocampus comes
TGGATGCTGAATATAAAAGTGCTTTTGTCTAAAAAAATAGTTGTAGAATGGTCGGAAAATGCTTCAAATGTCAATTTAAGTGTCAACACAGGATGTCACATGAAAATACTTTTCAACGTGGAATTGTTCCATATTTCTGTATTTAGAGAAAACCTGATCTGGTCTCGTGTTGGTTTATTTGCTTTAGGATAAAGAGTTCTATTGTTGGCCAATCAGAGAGTCTCTCAAGACCATGCTTTCTTGGGGGTGGAGTATCAACAGAATACGAGAGAGTGACCCTGCCAGCAAATCTAGGAGGATATCGCTTGCCAGCCAGGTAAACATTTTCTGGACGTTTCCAGGACATTTATAGCTGGTGTAGTACGTTAGACAAGATAGTACATCCAACAATACTATTACATACCCAGCGCCACCGAACATAGTCATCATATATTTTGCGCCTTGCATGGTTTGCATTCAGCCATTACTTGGGTGTTTATTCCTTTTTCACATTTTGAGGGGACATTTTACTTTGCTTTTTCTTTCTTACCGTACTCTCTGGAGCGATAAGAAGTTTTTCATGAATCATAAAACAACAATTGCCAGTGTTTCAGCAGGCTCTCCAGATTCAATATCGGTGACTTCAACCTGCTGGTCACACATTGGTCGAATTGATTTGTCATCTCCACCCCTTTATTGAGCTTCGTACAAAGAATTGAGGATCGACTACTTGAAACAACCAAATAAACACATATGCTAGCAATTGCTGAGCCTATCCTCTGTGAAAGAAAAAAATGTCTTTATCTGACTGATTGTTTAATGTGGCTTCAAGAACAATAAAACACTCAGAAAAAAAAAAATCTGTCAACCAGTATATGTTATTCAAAACAATGTGAGCATTTAGAATAGTTGCCTGTGATTGACTGTTGACCAGTCCAGAGTGTTGTCTGGATTTCGCCCCAAGACAGCTGGGATAGGCTCCAGCGTCCTGCGACCTTGAACAGGATAAGCAAGTTTAGAAACTGGATGAATTAAGAAAAGCTTTTTTAATAACAAAACAATAATCATTTGTTCCTCAGCTGTCCTTCGAAGGAGCTCAGTCTTTCAATCCGAGACCCATTGATATGAGCAATGTTACTCTGTCCAGAGACACACAGGTACACTTAACATTTTTTGTCAAAACATGACATAAGTGCACGCTGATACCAATAAACTTCTCAATTTGTTATGAGAATTGAAGAATGACCGGACCTATGCAATACAACAGTCAAATGTTGTGTTTTGCAGTCAATGGCGGAACTGCTTGCAGAGAACTATCACAACATCTGGGCCAGGA
>NW_017841268.1:0-1315 GCF_001891065.2 Hippocampus comes
AAAACTTTTCAAAGCCTGACCGTGTTTGGAAAAAATACTTTCCCCCTTATTAAATTTAATGGAGTCACACTTTTTCAATTCGTTTTCATTGACCACACCCAAGCCGGATTACCCCCCAGACCTGCTCAATCAAGAAATCCCCTAAATGCATCCTGCCTGTCAAAATGATGTCGGCCCAAAGATCTCAAAAAGCAGCAACAAAAAGCCATGACCCAAAGAAAAACTAATTGACCATCTCTCCGTCTGGAAATGGTTACAAAGTCATTCCCAAATCTTCAGGACTTTCGCAAATCATGATGAGAACCATTTATTTACCAATAGTGCAAGCATGGAACAGTGACAAACCTCCCCAGGAGTGGCCACTTCCCAGAAAGACAAAAACGGTGCCAGCTTTCGGTCTGGTTTTGCACTAATGCAACCTCATTTGTGCCTGTTGAGTTTGTGAAGAGCTTTAATGGACTGTCAAGTATTTCTTCCGTGTCTGTTCAAAACATATACCCCGATGAGTTCTGCCCAAATAACTCAAGTGTGCTAAATGGTGGAATTGTTAAGTTCCTGCCATATAAAGTCTGTCCAAGTGCATCGGTCACAGGGACACAAAAAACATGTGTGTGTGCCTGTGTGTGTGTGGGGGGGGGGACGTCTGTAGGTTGTGATTGCATCACGACCCTCGTCGCACTTTGAAATGTGCTGGAACAAGCACTGTTCCAGAAGAGCCGTTTAGTCTATCATTAGATGTTGCTGGGAGGCTCTCCACAGGACTTGCGATTCATTTTTTTGCAGTGTTTAAATTTCAAACTCCTTTCTCTTGTCTTTCGTCGCTTTCCCCTCCCCGCGACAATAACCTAGCATTTCATTTGTAATTATTCATGATGTAATTATTTCATTGCGTTGTGTCTTCTCAGGCATTTGCTGCTCAGTGGCCTGCGTCACTGACCCTAAGGTGGTCGGGTGGGCTTTTGAAAACGGGGCCTCAAAGTGATCCTTGACTGCGGCACCGCCGCATGTAGCGTATCAGTCAACATCGTCAGTGTGATGCGAATGCCGCTCTCCTGCAATATCAATATCACAGTGTTGCGCGACACCGGGATGATTGTTTTTCCCACGCAGACTACAAACTGAGTTACATTTTAATCTCGCCTCGCAATCTAACGGCGCTGACTTAAAGTGCATCGAGATGAAATGAAGTGTTACATTCCCACTTTGGTGACGCAAGCACATCTGACATAGAAGTAACTCAATGCTGCGCAGCGTTGTTTATTGTGAATAAAACAAATGCAATTACTCTGAAGAAGTGGTGGGGGGGGGGGGGGAG
>NW_017841269.1:0-1317 GCF_001891065.2 Hippocampus comes
AAAAAAAAACCAAACAAATGATACACACTTTCCATTCCACGTGACTTATGTTGCACTGAATTACATCCCCGTGTGTCACCAGGGATGTAAAGGCCACTCATTATCAATGTTACGGAGCACCACAGGTAATTTCATCATGTAAAGTCTCCACACTTGATGAAGGAAATCCGAGCTCCCTCTGATAGGAATAAACAGCTCAGATTATCGAAACAACCTGAACAAATTTGGCAGGTGGACCGTAGCCCACAGCTATTAATGCCATTTATCTTTTTTTTTTTTTTTCGTTCCTCTTCTTCTGCAGGCTCACCTACCGAACAGGACAAGACACGGCGAACTGTGACACTTGTCGAAACAGCGCATGCATCATTTACAGGTGGGTAGCTACACTGCAGGTGCGTGTCATTAATTCTGCATTTAGTTCTGTTTTTGCACGCTGATGGTTCGGCTCGGTAAGCGAGGGATCCTCGCAGCCAAAGTTGCCGCAGAGACACCAATAGTTTAGAGGAGAATCAATATTTAAATGAAATAGAAGCAACATACCGGGGACTGTAACTGCAATGGTCGGTTACCGGCACACAACGTCATCATGCAGAAATGTCGGAATGAGCTGCACAATGTAAAGGGAATAAGGGAACTCGGGTTTCCATTTCAGTGTTTTATTATTGCAATATTGCCGTTATTGTTACATCGCTATTGTTCTGCCGGTCACTGTAGGACACTGACACAGATACATTAGATGAACACTAGCCATGGTAACCAACATTGGCATTCTGAAGAATTTCACCCAAGGGTCGCATCAGGTTGAACAAAATGGGGTCCAAGGACTGATCCTTGAGGGACTCCACATGTCATGTCTATTCGATGGTAAATATGTCATAATTTTTGTGCTCCCTGCTGTTACAACATTCTTCAAAGCGATTGTTCTTTATGGATTGCGGTATGTTTACGAACTGCGATGCCCTTGTGATGTGGGAAAGGAGAGCCTCAATCGCCAATGAGAATGTCACGTTCTCGGGAAAAAATCCTTTCAAACGAAATCAGAAAAATGTGTGTGAAGGGAGGTCCTGACTCAAGGCACGGGCTTTTATTTCATTTGAAATTTACACACACACAAAACAAACCCAACAAAAAAACATCTTAACTATTTGGGCTTTGTGTTACATGATTGGACACATTCTGTACCTGTGAAAAGATATTTTAATCGAGGAACACCCCCCCCGCCCGCCCTCCCCAAATTGCTTTCTCTCTCCCTCTCGACAAATGCAGCATTTCTCGCTGACCTAGATTGGGGTTTATTTGGAACACAAAAGAGAGAGA
>NW_017841270.1:0-1317 GCF_001891065.2 Hippocampus comes
TTTTTTTTTTTTGCTCCTCTTGTCCCCCCCCCGTCTAGATGCGCGTACACGTGGTGCAGGCGTGGCGTCCGCAGGTGGCTGGGATAAACGCCGACGTGACCTCAGCTGCTATGCGCGCCCCCCCGTCAAACGCCCGCTAAAGATGGCTCCCCTCGCACTGCTCCTGCTCCCCGCCTTGCTCTCCCGCCTCCCCGCCCCCTGCCGCGCCGCCGGCATCCACGAGCGGGCCGCCGTGCCTCGCGCCGTCTCCCGCTCGGTGGCCCGCATGGACGGCGACGTCATCATCGGCGCCCTGTTCTCCGTCCACCACCAGCCGTCGGCGGAGAAGGTGGCCGAGCGCAAGTGCGGCGACGTCCGCGAGCAGTACGGCATCCAGCGGGTGGAGGCCATGTTCCACACCCTGGACCGCATCAACGCCGACCAACAGCTGCTTCCCAACATCAGCTTGGGCTGCGAGATCCGCGACTCGTGCTGGCACTCTTCCGTGGCTCTGGAGCAAAGCATCGAGTTCATCCGTGACTCGCTCATCTCCATCCGGGACGACAAGGATGGCTCCAAGTGGTGCGTGGACAGCCAGTCCCACTCCAGCCAGCCGCCGCCCACCAAGAAGCCCATCGCCGGCGTGATCGGGCCGGGCTCCAGCTCGGTGGCCATCCAGGTGCAGAACCTGCTGCAGCTCTTCAACATCCCGCAGATCGCCTACTCGGCGACCAGCATCGACCTCAGCGACAAGACGCTGTTCAAGTACTTCCTGCGGGTGGTGCCGTCCGACACCCTCCAGGCTCGGGCCATGCTGGATATCGTGCAGCGCTACAACTGGACCTACGTGTCTGCCGTGCACACGGAAGGTAAGATCGTCCATCCGGATTCTCTGGGACCGGCGTTACAAATGATACATTTCAAATCCAGACTTCAACTTTTCACATTTGGAAGTAATCCGCATTGGAGTCTCTGTCTCTGGAAGGATTCTTGGAGGATCCTCCACGGGCCTTTGGTTCAGGTCTTGAAGTGGTTCACATCTTCAAAAATAAGTTTCTTGGTGTTCTTGATGGCCAGGAAGTGCCGGATGTTCAGTACGTTGGGCTACATTCACAAACGTAACTCAGCCTAAACATGAACTTTTAGGTTCCTTCATTTGTTCTTACTCCGCAAACAAATTTAGAACCTCCTCAGACCACGATTCCACACAAATACCCTAATAATGGCAATTATCATCTCATAAAATGACAACTTTGTACCCTTTACTCCTATTTTTTTTCCAGTGTGGCCCTAAATCCTACCACGCAGTAATCCTTAGCACGTCATAGCACGCTGAGC
>NW_017841271.1:0-1319 GCF_001891065.2 Hippocampus comes
CAAAGCATGCGCTCTACCACTGAGCTACATCCCCTCATATACCGAAAGGGCAACAATTAAAATATTATATTAACAAAGCTACTGCTGTTTCCAGTAGTAAAGTAATACTGTATATTCAAGTTATTATTGTCCTGGTCAAATACGTCACATTTCTGTTATGCCATGGAAAAATCACGCATGCGTGCTAACGATTGCGCTGGCAAAACAGCCCTTATTGATGGGAGGGCAAAAATCACAAGGAAGTGGTTTAAAAAATAATAACATGAACTAAGTATTATAGTGTATACACTATGCACGTCAGTAGCGGATAATCATGAAAAAAAACTTGACAGTCTTAACTAACAAGCAAGAAATGTGTTCGTTCCACTTCGTCCCACTTACCCGCGGTTGCCGAGCAACCGCAGTCAGGTGACTGTCTGCAGACAGAACATGGCTGACCTGTCAGAAGACCAATGAGGGAAAGGCCAAATTGAGCATAATCGATCATTTGTTTGGCGTCTTTTCTCGTGGCAGTCCAAAGCGGTTCTTCGGGTCAGACGCGTTCAAGGTACGCACGTTTTCCGTTTCAGGGTGAAATTGGATTTCACACGTCTGTGTTTGCGAGCGCTAACGTCTACGTTCGCTAGCTAAATTGAGCTAGCTGCTAACTAAACAGCCCCCAACTTCCTCGCCTGTCAGTTAAAACATTTTTCAACTTTTTCCCCCCAAAGTAGCAGAAGGTAACAACGCTTTTTGCAATACGGATGTTTTTAATTGCAACACGTCTCCCCTTTTGCCGTCGTTTAACGGTCTCAAAGCAGTCGAATAGCTACAGGTGACACTAATAATGAAGCTATCGTTCAAATGTTTTAGCTAGTCGGGCTGTGTCATGTTTACGTTGGTCTGAATCCCAAAAAGAAGCCTTTAATTTCTGACAAGAAGTGGGTTTGTTTAGCTGGGAGGCGTTTTAAAACCTTTGACCGGAGGGCAACAGTTCCAGCCTGGATCCACTTTGAATCTGGAAATTTGATGCATTTGCCCTTGGCGAAAACAATTTCAAAAAACAAAAAAAAATACATTGCGAGATTCAGGTTGTAGTTATTTTTTTATAGGTGAGTTTTATCAAAATTAAATTTTACATGGTAAATTCATTGCCATCCGTAGAAACAGGAGAAAATGAGTTGGCTTTCACCAAAATTACCTATTTTGGTCAAAAACATGCAGAAAACAAAGCTTTTTTAAAAAAGATATCTTTAATGCACAATACTGACTTTTAGCCAATCTCATAAAACTTTATCAGTCATGGCCCAAGTGCTGTTCCAATTGAAAACGTGTAAACC
>NW_017841272.1:0-1318 GCF_001891065.2 Hippocampus comes
ATACCTCAATAGGTTTGCGATCATAAATTTACGTGTGGAGAGCCGCAACATGACTTTCCCCATTCATGACACGTGCAGGTTGGCCTTCCTTTTTTGACCTTCTGAAAGAGGAGTCCATCGATGTGTCAGATGATTTCTCCTACGGGATGCACAGAGTGGAGACCACCTGTGGCCAGGTACGCTAACGACACTGTACAATATCGAAAAGACGGCAAGATTTTTGCGACTATGTTCCTATAGTGATGCAATAGCTGTGTACAGAAAAGTATCCCTTCTGGGATATTTTTGGGATTAATTTCAAATTCATGAATCACTCATTGAAATAGTTGTCGAGTAATTGGTTTAAATAACCCAGGATTGTCATTTGGGTTATTTTTAACCAGCCATTTTAAGAGTGCAAAGTAACAACAGATTTGACTTGGTCCCTCTCTGTCCCACTGTTGTATGGTGTTCCACAAGGTTCAATTTTGGAGCCCCAGCTGTTTTCATTGCATTTGCTGCTCCTGGGTTACAAAGTTAAAATTTAAAATTTTCTCCATTGTCGGTCCCTCCCTTTGGAATTACCTGCTGTGAAACGCTAGGCATGCCCCCCTCACTGTCCATTTTAAAAACTCGTCTTAAAGCGCATTTTTTATTGTCTGGCTTTTGGTTTCATGCTAATGCAGTGCGGAGCCCATCTTGGACACCTGTTTGATGACGGTCCAAAGCCCAGTGGAAAACGTTACTGCATCAACTCGGCCTCGCTGTCTTTCCAACCCAAAGATGCGGATGGGGCCTCTGGCTCCGCCTCCACAGGGGCCACCACAGAGTCCTCGATATCCGAGGAAAGGACGGAACTATAAGAACCCAGCAAAGCTCCTATCTAGTGTGTGTTTGAGTCAACGGTTGCATCAACTTATTATACTTAAATCAATTCACAATTTTGAGCTATATTGGTAAAAGCAAGGCACACAAAATCTTTTCACATTCATATAAGACTGACCAAAACTATGACACTCATATTCACCAATAGGAAATGTACTCACAGATGGACGATGTCCTTTTTCATAGAAACACACACTTGTTTATTTTGAATATACTAGAGTCTATTTTGCGTGTACCTTTGATGATATTTGACGCTTTTAAGGTGCGATTAAGGCTCTCGGGCAGAGGCAGAGCATTTGGATTGTGTTTGATGTGGACACTATTTTGTATTTTATTCAAAATGGGATTTATCATTATAATTATTTTTTTGCACAGCTTGAAGTGCCCAATGCATTCAATTGATGAATAAAACTACAAAATAATACGGCTGATTCTCCTCTTTAAAAAAAAAAAA
>NW_017841273.1:0-1321 GCF_001891065.2 Hippocampus comes
GCGTGTGCGTGAGCGTGAGCAAGTGTGAACGTAGAAGAGAAAGTGACTTTGTGCAGCTGCCCTGTCAAAGCCGAAGCACTACAGAAGCCTTTTTGTCCACCAGCAACACGTGGGAACAACCAACGGCCGTCATGCCAAAATGTCCTCACCATTGCCGCCCCCCGCCCCCCCATTTTGAACACTATCACGTTTGACTGACGCCCAGAGGTGCTAACTCTCATTTGGGTCGCTTTTTGCTCGTGGTGCGCTGTTTTTTTTTTCAGCGCGCGGGGTTACATCAGCTCCCGCCACGCCGGATGTCGTAAATGCGCGATGACGAGCGTGAGGCGGAGCACTCCCATTGGCTGAGGTGGCTTCCCACACTTGCTCCTAAGTGGATGTAGCCGTGCGAGCTGCGGCGGAGGGGATTGGCTGAGGGGAATTGGATTGAGGAGTCGTCGGGAGGGGTTCCGAGAAGGTGTTGCAGTGTGTTTCATCAGCCAGCAACAGCACATAGCTCACTTAACACGTATGGAGACGAGGGGGTTGTTTGGGGTGGGGGGGGGGGACTTTCTTCTTCTCTGGTTTTAGTGTGGCACGTCTCAAGAGGTTCAAGTGCAACCAGGCACTCTACTTTCTTTTCTGATTTATGCTCCAGGATTTGAGGATCTGTCTGTTTTTGGTCCCCTGGTTTCAAGGCATTAATATGCAACAATTTGGCCTGCAAAGTAACTGCTGGAAAAAGATTGCGATTCACATATTTCACATTACCATGGCAACACGATGGACCGCCTAGTTTTGTCACCTGTAATCACACCGGACTCCTCATGTTGTGTGAGCACTAGCCTGGACGCTAACATAGCACTGACTCCAGGATTTGACTTTGAGAATGTCATTTTAGACACTTTTATCCCATCCGTTTATTAATAATGCGATTAAAATGGCAAACGGTTTTATTAGTTAACGCGGAAATAGGTCACAATTTATCCCGAGAGGAACACTTTTGGGCATTGCCGTGTAATAAGGACGGCATCTTTTGCATTGCCACGGCGACCGACTGGATCACCTCTTTTCGTAGGCTACAAAACTGGTGGACCTGCCTGGACACGCCCCCATGTTGCGCTAATATTTGCATTGTATGGGCATTCTTCCTTACTTTAATTCCTTATTTGAATGCAGGATTTGAGTTAATTCCTTTTTTTTTTCCCTGCTACTTTTTTATTGTCGAGACTTGACATCCAAAGCCACAATATCTCACTTTTGACCGAGCAGGTGACCCGATTGTCTTGTTGCACTTGGAACAGCTGACGCAAAGCACGCTTATCATGCGTTATGTAAACTC
>NW_017841274.1:0-1320 GCF_001891065.2 Hippocampus comes
TCAATAATATTGGAGTATGACAATGATTGAAGTGGGATGACGGGAGGTCCACCAGCAGCTTTTTTCAGCAGGAATGGAGAGTCCATCCATGACGCCGTGACTTTCTCACACTGCTTGGAAACCAAGTCACAGCGAAACCCTTGAGGGCAGCAGTGGGACAAGTCGGGGCAGCATACCGCCTGAAGAATCACAGGAAATACAGGATAAAAAAACCCAGAGTACAACACTTGAGATTACTGTTTGAACTTACATTGGGGTATCCACAGCAGCTGTACCCCTGCTCAGTCTGGCAGCAGGTTGTGTGATCGGAGCAGACCGTTTCGTCGGGACATGGGATGTTACAGGACACAAAGGCCCCCAATGCCAGCCACACACTGAGCCTCAACATCTGGAGCGCACAACTACAACAGGCATTCTAAAATCACGACTGAGGAAACACCCATCTGAAGATTTAGTCAACGTTTCCGTGACAAGAGAAAAGAGATGACAAGCAGAAAATGCGTTGACTTACTTTGGCTTGTCAACGTTTCCCAACAGCTTCCCGAATAAGAATCAGCGGACTTCTGTTTGCTCAGATTAAATCTTCGCACTTCTTTTCATTGAATCTTGAAACTACCTTTTACATCACACCCACGACATCATGTGACTTTCAGATTACCGGTACACTCAGCCCCTGCCCACAAATGCAGTACACAACTCTGAAAATGGATTTGAGCATTGAGATTTTACATCCATGTTGCCTAAATCTAACCAATGGCTGGACGGTCACAGCCATAGTTCAGCCTTGACAATCTGATAGTTAATTGCAGTTTACAGTGGTTTAAAATAGCAAAAACATCACACGTCATTTAGCTTCATGTGATGGAATATGACACTGAAGCAACAATGCAAATTCCGCATCGCTACAAAACTACACAAGCAGAATACGGTGGGTAAATATGGCTCTGACTGGCCGTCACAACTCATAATAGCTGTTTTCCACTGCTTATAAAATATATTGCTTCCCTGGGTTACAGTATGCGTAAAAGGCAACGGTAAAAATCTAATTACCACCAATGATCATACGTGTGCTGCAGTGAATTCCCACATTTTTAGCAGGTAGGTTGTCTGTGGAGCAATTTAATAATAATGAAAATAAAACATGCGTGGTAACAGTCAAAGCAAATGATGGATGGAGGTAGTTGGGCTACTGAAGATAAACCTTCAAAATGTCATCCTTGGGTAACCGCAATGACGGCTAAAAGGTGACTTTATTCATCAACTCCCAATTCATACATGTGCACAGTTGTGCAGCAACGAACGGAGATGCTTTTTTTTTTT
>NW_017841275.1:0-1322 GCF_001891065.2 Hippocampus comes
ACAACGCTTGAACAGCTCCAACAGAATGACATTTTTCGAGTCATCTCGATCTTTAACTGCGTTGCCTCTCTCTTGCAAACTCCACCAGACTGAGACTCATTCTTTTTCGGTGTCCGAAATTGTTGTTGACAGTCTGTGGCATGCACTTCATCATCAAAACAAAGAATGGCCTCCTGCGCAGCTTTGTAATCGGAACTTTGATCAACAGATGAAGCAATAAAAAGTATAAAACAGTCATTCACCTTTTTCCAATTAAAAGAATCAGTTCTGTCATTTTCCGTTTGAAAGCCTCTACAAATGTAGCCATATTAACAAGCTTGAAATAGTGACCAGAAAATTACGTATTGCAGTATGTTTAGTTTTTGATCCCAGACAAGCCACTAATTAAAAGAAGAATCGTCTTTAGCTGTATATGTCATGCATATACACAGCCACAAAACGTTACCTCTGAATTCGACCCATCACAGCAGTAAAAACTGCACACACCGTTAGTGCCACACACTGAAGCGGGAGAAGTTTGGGGTATCACTGCCTTGCTCAAAGACACCGCAGTAGTGTTTCCCCAGCAGTGTTGTGGGTGGATGGTTTTGAACAAGTGTCTACACGGAGGCAAGCAATCTTATCTACTTGGCCACCACTGCCCAATTGTTTCCCAAGACAAATACTGTAGTCATATGGACCAAAACTCTGAACTGATCAGCTGAAAGGTTTGCTTAAAATTAGTTGGGAGAATAAAAACAAAACAACAGCCCACTATTATTTCATCGCCTGGTACAATGAGTTAGCATCCCTGATTGAGTGTAAACAAATGATGACCAACTACTTTATTGTTATTTTTTTTACAGTGTTGCAAGTAGTGTCTTCAAGAAAGAACATTGACTAACCACCTGTAGCACACACGACCCACCCAAATAAGAGTCAAGCCATTGTTTTCTCCCATTACCACCACCTCATAAATTCTCTGACATGACATTCAGTGCTCTGAACTTAAGTGTTAAACCTAAGACTTCGTGGTGCGGATCTAAAACGATTGATTCACAGCTGCTGACTTAAAGTGGCCCATAAAATTGGGAACATGGACACGCAAATCATTCAACTTGACCATTTTATAACCAGAGTATTGCGAGTGCTTTGACATAGTTGAGCAAGCGAGGCCAGTCCAGTGATTATGAATCAAGGCTGAAAAGTAACCAAGTGAACATTTCATCCTGTTGCCAATATGATGTTCACATATTGGAAAGCTTTGCAGACAAGGCTGTGCGTCACGCCACTCTCTATTAGGTGCTATTTTGGTCCTACCCTGGAAGACATTCATCCAGCAT
>NW_017841276.1:0-1323 GCF_001891065.2 Hippocampus comes
ATTTTAGTCGGGGCAAAACGCCTCCTGTCCTTTCTCACATCGGGGAGAAAGTCTTGTCCGACGATCATTCCGGCGCGGGTACAGCTGACCCGGAGGAAGGTGCGGTCAGCAGCGGTTTTGTCGCAGTCAACATCAGTCCTGTGGTCCAAGAGGGAGACTCCCAGGAGTGGGTGGTACTGGAGCTGGAGCAAGCCAACAAGCCTTCAACTGAAGCCCAGCACGAGGACAAAACAGCCACGACGAACGCCGTCAACAACGAGAATCACCCGCCGCAGGAAGGCCCCGTTGTAGCAGCCAGTCCTGTTGTGTCACAGTGTTCTGTCGGGTCGTGGTTACTTGGCCACAGGAGGCTGCCAGGGATGCTGGGGCAAATGCCCTCGGTCATCATGGGACGACCCCACATGGATCAGGTAGGCAAGATCAAGCATCTTCCCCACCAATTATTTTTCAGACCACTTTTCAGAAAGAATACAAGCATAATTTCTAGAATTGCTTGGACTCACTTGCACTTGTGACGAAAACAAATTTTGTTTTTATCCAAAAATGTGCAAAAGAAAAAATTTGACTTGGCTTCCTTTTTAACTTCAAAACAAAGCGAGTAAAAAGAAATACAAGACTGCTGCTTTAGTGCCATTTGGCGGCCTCCTATTTTTCCATCAATATTTGTAGTTCTTCCCCTTAATATTCAATTGGTACTGTTGCTGTTGTTCTGCATAATCCTTTCATTCATGCCCCTAATCACAAAGTTGTTTTCAGTCTTCCAGCTGCACACCGCAGTCTCCTGCGCTCGAAAAGAGTGACACCATACCTCTTGAAGCCCCGTCCAGCAAATCCGATGAACCCCCCGGACAAATCCTAAAAGATGGCAAGAAGACGGATTTGGCCCCGTCGTCGAGCCCACTAAAAGGTTCGACCGCTCTCTTGACAAAAGACCCCGAGAGTGATTCTGGTCTGCCTGACTGCTCATCGGAGCTGAACCAGCAGGCTCAAGCGATCTGTTCGCTCCTCGCTTCTTTAAGGCCCAAAGACTCTCCCTGCTCGCCCAAACTGAGTCGCATTCCAATACGAGACTCTTGCACTCCCCCGGACTCTCCGGGCAGGAGCCTGCACCGGGACAGGAGAAACCGCTGGAGCAGCCCTGTCCCCGGCTCCCCCACCCACTCCCCTTCTCCATCACTTTCCTGCGAAAACCTGCAGGTCACTCTCCCGCGGGAACGCCTCTCCTCGGAGCGAGGCTCCAGGTCGGACTGCGGAGGGGAAGACCCTCTTTCTCTGTCCTCTTCGTCAGGCAGTAAAAGTAAGATCCCACGACCCATGAGCGCC
>NW_017841277.1:0-1321 GCF_001891065.2 Hippocampus comes
TTTTTTTTTTTTGTATTTTGAATTTGTGACTGAGTTATTTTTCTGACAGTTTTCTTAAAAAGAATATCCCTTAGCACTAGTCCTCTCATTTGAGAAACACTATTTTATTGCTCTAAACTGATAGTTTACTTTTTTTTGTGACATTTGAGGCATTCACTTGTGCAAGTTCAATGACATTCAACTTGAGGTTACTCTGTACATTCTGAACTGGCCATACGATTCTCCTTTTCATGTGTTGTTTGTGACAATGCAGGTGATTTCAAGAGTCATGAGTGAAACATCAAGTGGAAGCTTTTGTTCCAACGACAGCACCCTGCAGAGTCTGATCGTGACGCTGCCTTTCGGTGGAGTTGGTGAGTTTGGATGTGTTAGAAAATTAACCTGGCAATATATCAAATGTGATTTGTTTTTGGGGACAGGTGCCAGTGGAATTGGTGCCTACCATGGACGCTACAGCTTTGATACATTCTCTCATAGGAAGTCATGTCTGCTAAGAAGCACGCACTTGGAATGTGTCACCTCCCTGCGCTACCCACCTTACGATGACCGCAATTTATCGCTCATAACGTGGGGCAGTAGCCTCTCCTGGAAAAGCCAGGGCTGGTGTCACATCCTGTGATTTGTGCGGAAGGGTCTAACTGGAACCTAACTTTCAATTCAGAACTCAATGTGTAATTGTGCCAATATGACAAAATGACGGCTGAAATACAATGAGAAAGGAGGGTAAATTGATTGAGACGAAGTTGCCATAGCTGTCAATGATTGCCTTGACTGATGACTGACAGAGAGGATACATTTCAATACTTGAATGATGCAAGTGGATGTTAGTTTTGCAAAGCTGTGCATTCTCACTGAAAGCTTTCTATAAAGAAGATTCACCCGAACAGATGTTTTGATCTCATGTATAATTAATATAAAATATGCACATGACTGTACAGCCCAAATATGTATGAAGTGTTTTATTATAATCAAGTATTATTCAGGTCTTTTGTAGATTATCTCCTTGTTGTTTTCTTTTAGGGCGGCATATCTGGCCACAGTGAAAAGGTAGTCGCTTAATCTGTGTGGGAAAATATTGAGGCATTAATCAGTTATGTTGAAAGATGGCATAATGATAATAGCATTTTCTTGTCAACTAGAGTGCACTTACCTGTTTAAAAACCTGGCAATATCTGGATCAGCCTCCCCAGAGCGCACAATTGGAGCGACGCTGTAATAGGAACGCAGATACTGTAAAACACTACTAGAATTATAATAGATGACTGTTGTTCACCAAAAAGGGATGTGCACAAACTGACCTGCGTTCAGCTCTGCGACAGAC
>NW_017841278.1:0-1326 GCF_001891065.2 Hippocampus comes
GACTGTGCGCGCACGTAGCGAATGTTTTTGTTTTCTTCAGAGTTTGTTCACGGTCGCACGCGGCTGCAAAGACGTTCGCCAATAGTTGAACCGGTCTTTTCATCACAAAAAAATTAAACTAAAGTGCATTTTTGATTTTAGCAATTTGTTTCGCAGAAATCAGAAAATAACGAACTACTCTTGAAACACCTCTTTTTCCTCAGTAAAATGGACACGCCCCCATGATTTCCCACATTACTTGGTGTGACGTCAGCGTACTAAATGAAACAATTTGTCCAGTCCAAAACACTGAATGTACATCCCATATAATGTCCAAAAATTGGGCTCGATTAGCACCAAACGATATCTCGACGATATCTCTACTTACGCGCACTTTAACCTCTGAAAATATCCCACTGATAAGCCTTCCCATAAATGCTTATTAGGCCTGTTTTTCTTTCATAAAAACAAGAAATGAGATTTATATAGCGCCCTTCAAGACACCCAGGGGCTCTCTTGAGTCTTTAAAACAAAGTAATTATTCATCTTTGAAACAAATGTGGCGAAGGAAGTGTCTTTTTAAAGACAAGGTACATTTTTTTTTTGAATGTTGAAGTCATGTTTGTGGAAGTGGGCACCCAGGATTTTCATTGGATTGGATGTTTTTATTCAATGAAGTCGATGTTCAAGTGACCACTTCAGATAGTAATAAGCTTTTATAGTTGCTGTGCAAAACTTCTTTAACTTTTTTTAGGGATGCACGGCACACAAAAAGTTGACAGCCACATAGTTTTTGGTATACCCAATGATCACATGTAGCAATTCACAAAGCTGCCAGCTGGTATGATCCAAAGCTTATTTCATTGTTGACACAAATTTTTGGTCTGCTGATCACAGCGAACATTGTCATTTTACAAAGATGCCTCATGGGGAGAATGCAGTGATACTCCACCATTTGTTTTCTGCCAGACAAAGCGACATCGCACTGGTAATGATGCATCGCAGCCTAACAGGTTGTTGGTTTTGCCACCCGGTGGAACTCATCTATCCAAGAAACAGAATTCGCATAAAGAGAAAGTTAATTTCCATGAATTCCTTGTATATAACCTTCAGCTACTGTATGTTAATAAGGTTCTCATTTGACCATGTGTCCTTTCAAATTTGCATTTGATGACCCAAACATTTGAATGCTCCTGTTGTGCCGAAACTGAACGTTCCAAGATTAGCTTCAAAACGTCGTCAAATACGAGACGCATGTGAAATATTATCTAGGAGATGCGGCCTCACTGGAGTTGGAGCAAAATATGTTACACCACATTGCCGTCTTTGTGTGTGTGTGTTTTTTTT
>NW_017841279.1:0-1322 GCF_001891065.2 Hippocampus comes
CACTCCGCAGAGACAAGTCTTTTCTTACGGAACTACAGACGTTGAATTGAGACGTAGCCATTTTTACTGTTATCGCCCCTCCTAGTTATAGTGACGTTCATATTCATTTCCGGGTTCGTCAAACGCGGACAAACAGTTTAATAATATGCGAGTAGGGGACTTGTGGGCTATGTGGGTGTGTTTCTTCCGTTCCTTGGTGAAGCTCCTCACTCTCACCATTTTGGTCGCGATAGTTCTGTCTGCTCTTCGAAATGCAACTGTCAAGGAAGTTACGAAGCCAAGCCCCCTTCCTGCAGAAGAGTACAGGCTCCTCTCCCCCGAAACGTACTCCTATATTTTCAATCAGCCTGACGCTTGTAAGAAGGGAAGTCCCTTCCTGGTGTTTATGGTGCCAGTGGCACCTCTGGATTCGTCGGCAAGGGATGCCATAAGAGAAACGTGGGGTGCTGCAGGTCAGTCCACCATTACACTGTTTTACATGGGGGTGCCTAAGGAAGGACAAGTGAAAAGCATCCAGGACAAGCTGGAGGAGGAGAGCAATAACTATTCAGATGTCATCCAGATGAACTTCTTGGACAGTTATGAGAATCTCACAATCAAAAGCATGATGATAATGAACTGGCTGGCGACCTACTGCCCCAACGCCACCTATGCCATGAAGGTGGATGCCGACATATTTGTGAATGTATTCTTTCTTGTCAGATTACTGAGCAGCTCTCCCAGGAATAATTACATTGCAGGATCGGTGATATCCGATGGCAAGCCAAGGAGAGACCGCAACAGCAAGTGGCACCTGTCAAAGCACCTGTACCCTGAGGACAACTTCCCTTCATATGTGTCAGGTGCTGGGTACGTCTTCTCAATAGACATGGCCGCCAAGGTGTCATGGGCTTCCAGGTTCGTCCGAAGGATCCCGATAGAGGACGCCTACGTGGGATTGTGTCTACACGTGCTTGGTGTACAGCCTGTCCCCTCGAGAAGCTGGCTGGTATTCGGGAGGAACCTCTTTGAAATCCGGAATCTGGACTATGACAGGTGCACTTTTGCCAGACTTGTTCTCGTCAATGGCTTTCAGCCTTCTCGGTTGCGGCAAGTTTGGAAGGATTTCTCACAAGGCTATAAAAGCTGCCGAATTTGAATTAAGTGCTTCAGAGGTGGATCTCTTCTCAGGTTTTGAAACAGCCAAGAGTTTAGAAGCATATGCAGAGACAGTAAATATGGCCTATTTTTATTGCCTCTGTTAAAAACACACTGTCTGCCTCACTTTAGAACCATATCCTTGCTGTCAGGCGGAAACTACCTGTTTCTCATGATGGTCTATT
>NW_017841280.1:0-1326 GCF_001891065.2 Hippocampus comes
ATATATATATATATATATTTTTTTTTTTAAGAGTACATCCAACCATTAGGCAGATTTGGAAACATATTTAGCATCTATTTTTATAACGTAGCATAAGATTTGAGCGCTCGCCGTTTGTACGACAGCATTGTGAACAAATGGCGAGTGTACGATGAGGAAAAAAGGGCTTCTGTGCTGTGTTTTGGAACGCCTGAATCCCAAACTAATCAGGTTAAGTCTTGGCAGAAGCAGCCTCCACCTTCACCATCGGCCTCTGATGCAATTGGATGTGTGGTGGCTCCGTTCACAGCAAAGCATTATGGGTTCTCCTTCACTGGTTCTGGTCATTGAGCAGAGATGCGTAAAGACCCAACAACACTTGAGCGCAAGCCCGTGAGGATTGGAAAAGTCCAAGTTGTCCCAGCGAGGGCTGCTGCTGGGATGTACGCAGCCCGATAAACGTGACGTGAAACTAGAAAGCGCAGCAACAGCGAAGGACATCCAGCATTTTGGTATTTTTCATTTTTGAAATGGAATTATTTCTGACCAAAAGAAGACAAGCTCAATTTGGCATGACTTCGGCAGAGGCCAAATTTTCTGTCAGCGTACCATATGGGGTTTTACCCCACTGGAAATGTTCCAAAATTTGCATCGATAACTCGACAGCTTCCAACGTCGCTAGGGGAGGACGTTCTCTTGTCTAAACGGCGTCATCTTCAGAAGTCATGGCTGCCCAGCAGCTGCGCATTTTGCTGTCACGTTGGTCACTGTGTAACAATCCCTTCTGTTTAGCGCTTCTTCTTTCATTTATTGTTGATTTCAACTTGCAAAGCAATGTTAGAAGAGGGACCCTGATGAGCTTGAGTCGCGTACACGTCAATTTGCTCACAGCTCGCCGGTCTGTCTTTGTGCGGCCTGGTCCCAAATGGGCCGAGGCCCGTTCCCGGTGGTTGGGGACCCCAATCATCTCTCATGACACATAATCCGAGACGTGTGAAGGAATTCTTTCCCAAATCTTCTCATCCACCAACTTGAAAAGTGAAAAGTAGACCATCTCCAAGTTCCCCGCGTGCACGTCTGTCATCTGGGTGCAAAATGCTTCAAGCGGCATCCGGTATGCAAAGCCTTCCCAAATCCCCCCAATGCACAGGCAGACACGATGGCTTTTAACCAAAGCCGCCAACATATCAACTGCTAAACCTGCACCGAAAGGCCCCATCATGCCCTTTTTGGACAAGACGTGTCATATTAATGTAAATGGGATTACGTTCACTAAATGTATATGATAATGCTTTCATACAAAGCGTATCGAATCCAAAAGAGGATTCTTTGGAGAAAAAAAAAAAA
>NW_017841281.1:0-1326 GCF_001891065.2 Hippocampus comes
TTGACCTTTAGTGCTCGGTGGAGTGTGGTCTCCATGGCAACGGCGTGGAGGATCCGCCTCCCAGGAGGCCGAACATCTCCATGGTGTCGTCGGACATGGGCCTGGTCAGCATGGTGCGCCAGGGCATCCTGGCCCTGCAGCTGCTGCCTCCCAACTCCAGCGCCGGTAGCTTGGCCTCCCTCACTGCCTTTCTTGCTGTTGCGAGTGCGTCGCACCAGCCTGACCCGCCCACTCGTGTTTCAGGCATCATCATCATCACGGACGGCGTGATGAGCGTCCCCGATGTCGTCGTGTGTGAGACGCTGCTGAACCAGCTGAGGAGCGGGACCATCACATGCTCCTTTGTGCAGGTTCTCACTCCGGCTGCTGCCTTCGTCCTGAATTACTGCACTTGCGACCGCAACCTCACTCTCTGTACAATGCTGTGGGATGGTTGGGCGCGCGGCCATTTAGGTGGGCGGGCCGTACTCGTACGACTGCAGCTTCGGCTACATCCCCAACGTGGAACTGATGAAGTTCATCTCGGTGGCCACCTTCGGGTCCTACCTGCCCAGCTGTCCTCCGCTGGACCTGGACAGCCACAACATGAACGCCTACCACAAGGCCTTCCTCACCTATTCCTTCCTCAAGACCCCCGAAGCCATCAACTCGGACATCTTAAGCGGTGGGTCAGACCATTCTTCACACCCTCTTCAAATTTCTTCTTATTGACCCCTTTTTAACAACTTTTTCCATGTACGCCTTTTTAATGGTAGAAATATGACTTTTTGTGTATGATTGCAGCTTTGTGTAAGATTACATTTTTTTTCCTCCTTTCTTGGATAATGACAATGTTTTCATAAGAGTACCCGGCAACAACCTTTTGTTCATGTTCGGTTCCTCCTTTCTTGGATGTTTGGTGTTTTGCAGTGTCTCAGCACAAACTGTTCAACGAGCACCTGGTGTCGGCCAGCGGAAACCCGGCACTGGCGATGCGCAGGAAGAAGCACACGGAAAAGGACGTGCACGCTCACCTAATCAGCGTGGTGTCTGTCAGGCTCAGGGAGGGCTACACCATCCGGGAAATCAGCCTCACCAAAGGTTGTCCGAGAAAGTCCTTTGCTCATAACGTTGTTTTTTTTCCCCATCATAAATGTAAAATTCCGTTCGTCTCATCAACTGAATTTTATGATGACAAACTTTTTCCTCATAAAGTCACAACTTCTTTTGTACTCCACTTTTTTGCTCTTGTGAAATTTAGATTTTTTTTTCTTATACAATTCAGATTTTTTTATGATTACACGTGTTTTCCCCATGACTCTTTTTCTCATCAAACATTTTTTTTTT
>NW_017841282.1:0-1328 GCF_001891065.2 Hippocampus comes
CGGTCCTCTTTGAACTTTTCCAGGAAGTTGACGGGGATGTATCGGATACGAAGGTCATACCTGGTCATCGGAGGACAAGAAGGTAAAGCGCGCGCGCGCGCCCGACCTGCCTTCGCCAACAGCTCCGGTTTCCCTTTACCTCCACTCGGCCTCCACGTGGTGGCTCTCGTAGCGCTGCTCCACCTCCTCCACGGTCAGCTCGGGATGGAGCCAGTGGAGCTCCTCGGATTTCAGGTGCTTCAGCAGCAGGCCGAAGCATCCCGTGTGCTCCACGTTTGGACCCAGACGCCCGCTGATCAGGATGGAGCGGATAATCGCCTGAGGGGGAACGCCATCTTCACATGTCGTCGTGGTTTTTTTTTTTTGGTCCAAAACGATCCAATCGAAGCAAATCAAACAAACGGGAGAATGCTAGCTCTGTGGAAATCGCGCACGAATCCCCGAGAGCTGACCGCGCAGGAACTGAAATGTCATGGAGGGGAATGAAGTGAGGATTGGATGTTTGGACATCGCGCTCACCCTGATTTGCCAGGAGCTGTCACACTTGACCAGCTTGAAGTTCTTGCCCAGGTTGTTGTTGGTGCAGAAGCACACCTTGAGGATCTTGACGGGCCCGCCGTCGCCGGCGACGGGCAGGGACTTGGCGCCCGGCTCAGTGGCGCTCTGTCTCGGGCTGGGCACCTTCCAGGACAGAGTGTCGCCGGACATCACCTCGTACATGTTCACGGTCGGGTGGGCCTCATATCATCCTAAGCCGGCGAGAAGAAATGTCAAAGTAGCTGTAGTCGCGTATCGATGCGAACGGTCGTCCGACTGAATTTGCATTGATTTGCGAGCACAAACTTGCCATCCGACGAATGTATGGTGGCAGCGAAGTCAACCCAAGGCGCCGAACAATCGGCGGCAGGCTTCGGGCTGTTTACTGCCGCCATCGGTCGGACTAAACAACTCGAGTATTGCATGTTGGCTATTTCAAGCCTCCCTCTGCTTCTTAAATGCGAGCATGCAGTTGCAAACTGGAGACACGTGGGCTAACCATTCGCATTTCTGTTAGCGCGTCGTTAACCTTGACGCAACGGATAATCTTAACGCGGGTTTTGCGAGAAGTCATTTCCAGAGATGAGCCAACCGTGCAAAACGTGCAGCGCAATTGAAGGAGAACGTGTGAGCAAAACGTTTGCATGCAATTCAAGTCATGACTTTGACGTTTTTTTTGAAAGCGAAACTAAGCTAGGCCTCCACAGAGCCAGGCTCCACATTACCATGGCAACATAGACCAGCCGAAGTGTACCCGCTGCTCTTCAATCCAAACTGTAAGCGCCTCAATT
>NW_017841283.1:0-1328 GCF_001891065.2 Hippocampus comes
GCCCAAAGTCAGCTGGGATAAGCTCCAGCTCACCTATGACCCTGAGCAGGATAAGTGGGAGAAAAAAAAATGGAGGAACCAACTCCTTTCCGTCAAGTGACTGAAAGCATCATTAAGATTATTATTGTGCTTTAAATGTCAGATGAGAGAGGCATAAATGCATCATCTTTCCTCCGGTGAAACGTGCCATGTTGTCTGACATGGGATCTGGGAACTTCTGTGCGTGTGTCACTTTAGACTTGACAAACGGGGACGGTGGACAGCGTGCGGAACAAGCCATTTAAATAACATATCATATTTCAGCAGTCCCTCCTTTGTCGCTGTTCATTACACAAGCCATGTCTTAATAAAATGCAATTATTTCCGCTCACAGGACGCTTTCTAGTGAGAAAATGGCAGAGGGATGTGAACTGATGTATGGGGAGACGGTTGCCTAATTAGCGCGTTAGAAATTGAATCTTTACAACACACGGGTCATATAATTATCCCACTGTTAATTTAATGCCTACATTCTCTGCTGTTCATCTTTATTCCCTTAAATGTTGGTCGACAGCGGCTCTTGGTGCTCTGTGAATGGTTTGATTTTCTTTCTTTCTTTTTTTGGTGTAAAAGAGATTTTAGTTTGGCCCCTCGCACTGGTCCCTTGAAGTGATTGAATAAGGACGGACCCTGCAGTCCAAATAACAAGGCTCACATCATTTATGCATTGTTAAACCCCTGTAATTGAAACAAGACATATTTTGCATATTAGACCATTAGAATAATGCGCTTTACGTTTCTCCCAACACGACTATTTAAGCCTGTGTGGCGATGTGGTAATTCCTTGAATTACAGCCTAATTACCACAATGTTCTTTTGATTTGGCCCATTTCGAAGTTACGCCACAATAATGTTCAATATTACCAGAAGGAATTACTGAGCCGTGCCCAGAAACTTTATTTCGTATCACTTGAATTCATTGAAAGGATTATTAGCCTATGAATTGATCGACGTTAATGGTCCAATCAGGTGCACTTGTTGAAGCGTTCCACTTAGAAGTGGAATTACAGTACAAGCACTCGGTGGGTTTTTTTTCACCAGGCTTTGCGAAGTGTTGCCATCTGTTTATTCTGAAAAGGATTGTCTGCTCAATAGACGTAAGGTGAAAGCCATTCCCAAGCCTTAACACTTTCAAAATATATTTCTGTTAATGTAAACCGCATTTGGCTAAAGCTGCCTTAAGTGGTATTCACTGAGATCAATGTGGGACATATTCCACCTTTATAGTCATAAAACTGGGTTGGGCTTTGTGTATGATGAAGATTTCATTCTCCACTCACTGACCACAA
>NW_017841284.1:0-1327 GCF_001891065.2 Hippocampus comes
CGATATCGCTGTCATCGTTGCTCGGAAAGTTTCCCTTGCCCTCAAGCGGTGCTATGTGACTTTTCTTCAAAAGGATTAGCCATTTGAAGCCTAATATATCACACGCCGTATCAGCCGTCTTTGCTGTGCGTCGCGTTTCGTTTCATTTGCCAACGTACAAAGGTGAAATTAGTGACTTTCAACCGGGAAAACTGTCAGTTAAAACGTCAAAAGTTAGTGGTTAAACTTTTTAGCTCTCTTTCTTCTACACATCAAAGGGTCTTCGAGTAAATGAGTCTGGACTAGATGTGACGATTCGGCAATGAGTAAGGCAAAGGAAAACTGCATTCGAAAACTATTGACGAGATGATGAATGCGCATCAGTTTGCCTGGTCAATAATGTCATCTTGTTCATGCACAAGCCAGCTCACTGAATATCCTAAACTGGCTTTTTTCATAAACTTCTTTTAAGGTTTCCGTACCATGATATTATGACGCAAATGACTAAGTGCTTACACGCCATAAAGACAAGGGGGGAGGGCGGGGGCCAGGGGGAGCCCAGTGGCCAGAAGCCCTAAACCAGTGATTACTGCACATCTGCGGGGAGTCATGTGACCAGAAGAATTATGGGTCTTGTAAGAGGAAGAAGCACAAGGTGGTAATATTATATTTAGAAGAGCAAGGAGACCGGCAGCGGTGCGCGAGTATGTTGACAGAAAATAATCAAATAAATGCAATATGATCCAATGAAACCAAATTAGAGTTTTCTTCGCGGCCAAAATTCCAAAATGTATGCTGGGCACAAACCTAACACATCATTTATTGTAGACATCAAACCTACAGTAAAGCATAATACTGTACGTATTAGTCAACAATAATTACAGGTTACGAATAATAGTTAAAGAAGCTAAGCTAGCAGCTAAAAAAGACATGCATGTGTCCTGGCTGCTCACACTACTCACTGTAATATGACAGATGTTAACAATCAAATTTCAAGATATATAAATTAAACATGAATTTCCGAAATGGATTCAAGTTACATAATGTCTGTAATGTGTTGTTTTACTATTTATTGAGCAGCATTGCGATGCTAATCGTCATTAGGGTGACTCTGTGACGTCATTAGCATCACAATTGCAACGTTACTTCCAGTCCTGCGTGTAAAACTGGAACAGTCAGAGTGCATTGATAGTCATTTCCATTTGTATGGAACCTTAAGGGTTAGGTCCTTGTGGCCCAAAATAGGATAATGAAGTAGGGGCGACAGAGGGTGTGTTGACGCTCCTCTCCGTGGGTGACAATGCCATCTCAGTGGGATCCTCATCGGGAGTCGAGTGAACCACTCTTT
>NW_017841285.1:0-1191 GCF_001891065.2 Hippocampus comes
CACACACACACACACACACACACACACAAGGGAGGGGGAAATACGAGAGCGGGGTGAAACAAAACTGTGGTTGACCAAAAGGCTTATTTGGTGATACGATCTGTGTGTGATTTTCATTTTTAACTAGGTTGTGAGGCTGATTTGTTTAAATGTACGTACAACAATAATGTATGGAATCATTTGAAAGACATGACAAGTATTTTGAAGCAGTGTTTTGTGCATACAGTACATGTTGTGGTTCAGCATGAGAACACAGTGTGAATGTTTACACCAGTGACTCATTACACTAAATGAAATAAGGCGGCACAGGTGACGGAATTCACCTCAAAAACACACACAATGTGTCATTTCCAAAGTTCAAATTATGTAAATGATAACAGTCAACCATTACGGGATTTGGATAAAATAGACATTTGTTATTGTAACGTCCCACCTTCTACCTATTCCCTGATACAATACAATCAATAATTCCTGCATTATTGAAAACACTCTAATTTCATTGTCTATTTAAATGCAATTATGGAAATCAATTGTTGAATCAAACAGGTTACTGTAGGTCATCCAAACATATGACGCCATCGTGTGGAATAAAACTGTTACTGCACCCCAAATTATCTCACTACAGCTGTGAATACGTTTTTTTTCTCCTTTTCTCATCAGGGGTTCTCAAACTTTTTGTGCGCGTGAGATTTTATTTTCCACTTATAATCATAACTGTAATCAAGTAATCATGACTGAAACGTGCACCCTTAAATGCCACGGGGTTTATTTATTTACCTGAATGCGTGGCAAGTATCTGATCCCCTGAGATGCAACATCTCATTTGCGTGGGGCTTCCCACATGACAAAAGACACCACGACAGGGTGAACAGTTAGTTAACAAAAATGGATTAAATAACTAACACTAAAATCTAAAAAACATTTTTGTTGATGAAATAAAGTAAAATTAAAACGAAAGTACTTTTCAACTCACTGTAATTTTAGTGAAAATGTCCTTCGTTTTCATCTTGGCGAATTAAACTATTTCGATGCGTCCCAACTAGTTTAACACAGCATTTTAATTAATATTTGGTTGTGTAAATAAGCGCCAAAATCCACCGATTTTTATCTACCTCAGGGGCGGACATTTTGCCACTTGCCGTCGACTAAAAATGACATCACAGTTGCTCGGGTGATGACCAATCAGGGCTC
>NW_017841286.1:0-1331 GCF_001891065.2 Hippocampus comes
CTCAGTCTACCGTAAGTGGGCTCAAAACACAAGACACGCCGACACGCGCCGTGGTAGCAAAACTGGCTAATTTGGGGATTTATGACGAGGCGATGAAGTGACGGCAACTTCACAAATTTTCTACGTGGTTAAAACGCCTGAAAACGAAACTGCATTATGACTGTACGACGACACGTTCATTGTTTTTAAGCCTTTCCAGTTTTATACAGTCACCAGACACAAATACACTTACATAATGTTATAAGATCAAATACAAGTCCACGTCACTTTGCTGGATTTAGAATGATAAGGACGTACTTTTTTTTAATTGACCTACAAGATGTTCATATATTTTTAGATTCTGGCATAGTATCGCACTGAATTATACCGAAATGTTGCAGGGACAATAAATTGGGCACTTTAATTATGACTAATATCCTTGCAGTTCTTCACCACTGAACAACACAATAGAGATGAGAGAAGGGTATAACTTTGTTCATATTTTTAATATTACTTTTATGACTGCCATTTGTGACCTCACGCATCCAGAGTGCTGTTTTGTTGCCCCTGACATCAATGGGTGATGTTTGTATTGTGCTGCACGTGAGACAGTAGGATCGGGAATAAACATGATTAAGTTAGGAATGATGTGCTAGTGTAGATTGACTGATGATAAATTCCATCTTGAATCATTCATCCATTATCTGATCTGCTTATCCTGACAAGGGTCAATTGAGGCAAAATGGACTGCACTACTTGTTTAAAACCAGCAGAGGCACTGCTGATTCATTCCCGGATTGTTTGTGATCTGAAGAAGAACCCAACAATATCAATGACGTTGAAAGTTGAGCAACATTGGCACTGATTTGCGCTAAAGCACACCTTGATGTGTACTATGATAAGAATTATTCTGCTTCATATCAATCCATGCAGGTAGTTGTCATGTAATATAAACGGACTGACGAACGCCCGACTCAAGAGGAAACCTTTGTTGTATGAAAAGATGAAGACTCTTGGCAAACAAACCATGGGGGTTTCGTAAATCTTAAAATGCTGACTTGCTTGAACAATCCATTGATTGAAAATCTTTTTGTGTCCTTTTAGGAAGGTGTGAGGACAGTTTGGCCACACCTCTTCCTTATAGCTCCTTCACCAGCTCATCAGTTTATGGTCGAGATTATGGGGCTGGTTATGCCAAGCTTAATCGGAAACAAGGTATGCAGACTGAGTAAGAAGTGCTGTTGCGTGTCCACAACCAATATTAAAATCTACACATGTTTTGTTCGAGATAATTCCATTGTGTTGGCTCATGACAATTTGCTTGCATCCTATTTTCATCAACATACATGGCA
>NW_017841287.1:0-1332 GCF_001891065.2 Hippocampus comes
CAAAGCACAAGAGACAAAAAGCAGAATAGAATTAAGATAAATTGTCTCATCTCTCGACGTAAAAGTTGACCAAACATTTTATGTTCAGACCAATATTTCTGTCTTAAATTTAATGTATTTCAACTTCACTGCATCCAAATCCAAGAGGGCGCTTGTAACCTGGACTCTCCGCAGGATTGCATGATGCATTCCACACACTGCTTCCAATGAGGAGCTCTCAACCTGAACCTCCACGATGGCCAGGGACTCCTCCTGCTCCACCGCACTGCCCTCCGCTAGCTTAATCTGTACAAGAAAGCCACAACTCCATCACACTGTTGCCAATACGACTGGAGCTATTACTATTTTTTTGGAATCAATTCTTGCAAAGAATTAGTATAAAAAGGGGGGTTGCACTATGAAAACAACAAAAAGTGCATGTGACCTCTTTTGCCGTCAGCTTTACTGTGCGACCGTTTGGTGCTCGAGCATGGACCACTGAGCTGTTGATGGCCATCTTGTCTCCTTCCATCTTGACGCCTCCGTGGCCCTCACAGAGGAGGCGGTCCAGCAGTGCGACGCACACGCTTGGAAGCGTCTCGTCGGGGCGCCCCTCCGAAGGTTTCAACATGTCCCTCACTAACTGCGACGACACCTTAACGCTCGTAGAATGCCGCGCGCTCCCCGCATCGCTTCCTCCGCCGCAGCGCCATTTCAAAAATGCTCGGATGGTGTCCGCAGCGGTGACGTCGTAGCGTTGAGGTGTAGCGTTTCTTTCGGCCGGACCGACCATCCGCAGAGCATGCAAGTAATCCACCAGCAGTGTGTTCAACGGTAAACTGACAAGACCACCGTCGGGCTGCGATGCCGCCGCCTCTCCTCCGAGGAGACCTGCGAGTGAGAAAGTCAGAGAGAAGGAAACGAGACAAGGCAACGACGATTCTCCTTCGGTAGCCAGTGGCAGGGAAATCTCCAGTTTCTCCCCTGGCTGAAGATTCTGGAAAGGGAACAAATAATGCGCAGAGCGGCTTTGCCCCTTGGTGGAGTTGCAGAGCGAAGATGCGGTGACGTTTAACGTCCATCCTTGTTCCAGAATATAAGAACTTCCATTATCCAGGATGCAGTTCAAATTCAAAGAGTCTTTCTGAAGCAACGTGATCCAGCTGGTGGCGGCGTGACATCGGATCGGTTTCTCCTGAACGGGTGCGAGCGTCCCGCTGTCTGCTCCAGCGTTCAATAGGAAGCTGATGTTGAGCACCTGATTTAGCTGTTTCAGGGTTTGGTTTCTGGATTTGATTGACGCTTTCAGCACGGATGCTCTACAGAAGAAAGAATATAGAAAAAAAAAAAAAA
>NW_017841288.1:0-1329 GCF_001891065.2 Hippocampus comes
TTGCCAACTTATGGAAACTGGTGCAACTTCACCAGCCTGGGTGAATTCATGCTAACTTTGCTAGCCCAGAAAATTCTTTCTGAATGTTCTGAACTTCCATTTCCATGTGAATGTTTTATCTAGCAGAACTGTATTTTGCAATAGAGTGGATGTCATTTTACTTCTTTAGACAGCAAACTAGGAGAGGCGGAATGGACAGCATCTGCTGGTTGGAGTAAGAGCGTTCCATTTTGCGTCATTGCTTCCAGATGCGACTAATCGACCATCATTCACACAATCGACAGAATTTGGAACGATCAAGGTTGCCGACGTCGTAACCAGCAGTGCGTTGCGACATGACATCATCAAGCCTCTAAAATTGAAACCAAATTTATCCCTCGAGGGCTGAAGTCCGATAAGTCACTAGCAGTTGACGCCGTGTTTGGACACGAAGGGGTATATTTACCTCCTGGCAGCAAGTCAAGGACGATGCGGCTGCAAAGTGTTTTGGGGGCAATGAAAACGAATGAAAAAAAGACAAATGGGTCACATGACATGACAAACACGCACCAGGTCAGTTTCTTCACATTTTTTCAATCTTAAACCAAACTGTATTTCCCAGTAACATAGGTCATTACAGAAATGGAGAGATGTTCTGTTCCCTCCCATAAAATTTGAAATCTATGTACAAAACAAACGTTCCCTTGTTGGGTGGATTAGTTGTTTTGAGACATAAATTGATTGAGTTTTTCTTTACTAAGGAGCTAGGTTTGTGCTCGACCAGTTAGCATAACAGCTAACGGCTATTATTTCCTTTTGAACAAAATGTTAGCATTTTCCCAATGGATTTTGCTCACATTCACAAGTCTCAAGAAAACTCCACGCGACGTGATTTACAGCTAGCCTCCAACTTCAACGAGTTACGCCTCTCTGGTGGTTACGCACACATTTCTGGAGTATATTGCCAATTCCTGTTTCAGGTAACTGCCAAAATTGCCATTACCTGTGGAAGCTACCGGAGTTCCTGTTTCCTCCCTTTGGTCCCTCGCTGTGATCAGGAGATGACACTCTTTCTTGGTCGCTCCTGTCACCGACCAAATGCCACACAAAGCGGGATTGCGAAGCAGGGGATTTCGGTGACCTTTCCAGTGGTCTGCGCTAGAACATGCTGCCTTCATACAGACTGTCACCCCTGTTGTTCATGCCGGCACAAGACTCCGAGCGCTGTTTTCTGCAACATTTTTCATGCTTCCATACCGCACCAAAAATGAGCACCTATAATGTCACCCCAGCATTTTGGTCAGCGAGAATAAAAGGACGAGTGTGTTTTGCTTTTTTTAAAAAAAAAAA
>NW_017841289.1:0-1332 GCF_001891065.2 Hippocampus comes
TTGTCTGTCAAAGACCCCACGTATGCGTTGAGCGGTTTTGATAGTAATGTCAACACAGAACACCAGACAGACCAAGATTCTCTTCCACCGCGGATCGAAAATCTAATCCTCAAATACCTGATCCAAAAAAAAAAAGACAAGTCAGAATTGAGTCTCCAATTCGGCAACCGGCTGAAGTTATTATCCTTTGTTTTGGGCGACGTGTATTTTTATTTACCATCGGTTAACCTTCTTCAGGTCGCTTCTTAATTGGCTCCATTCCATTTCACGTCACAATTCACGGAGTCATGACGTTAGAGAACAGCTTTTTCCTCGCAAATATTGATTAGATTTCACATTTGAGATTGCTGGTCCTGACCGACCCATTTTGTACCCCACTCTTGGGACACATCCACTCTTAACACACTTCAGACCACAAGTCAATCTGATAAAGACAAGCTTTGAAAACATACTAGAATCTGTCATTTGTTGTCATTTTCATTAGCTCCCCGGCAGAAAACTTTAGCTGCCAGGACAATGACATTGCCTTTTTCTTTTTTTAATTAAAAAAGATGGCCAGGAGAGTTTGAAAATGTGTCCGTAGTGTGTGTTGTATTTTAAACGCGCTGCAGGTTGATGATTAACTGACTTCTGTTTTCCATTCGCAGAAACACTTCAGCGGCTGCCCCAGTACACCTTTGTCAATTATTAGACTATCAAAGTATTATTGCAACATAGTTGTCTTATCATAGCTGGTGTGCGGTCGCACAAAAAAAAAAAAATCTATACAGCCCTGTTCAAATGACAGAACTTTTGTGATCCAAGAAACAAGACAGAGACAAATCATTTCAAATTTTTTGACAGCCATTAGTTTTTGTATTTACCCGTACATCTCCACTGGCGAAATCGTACGAGCGATGCACAGATGCAACCGCACTCACCGTCCTTCAATGAGCCAAGTGCATTTGGTCTTGTGCTTGTAGTTCCCGGGTCCGTCCGATAGGAAGCCGGAGGGCGCCGTCAACCTGGAAGCCAAAGATACAAGGCTTGTTGGGAGACATTTATGGACAGAGGTTTTTCATCCATGGGCCAAACCGGATGGCTTCGTCGAAACAAGGTCGGCGAAAAACCATTTTAGATGGCTCATCAGTTTCCCCTTGCCGCACTTCCACGTGTTGCTACCCACAAAGGAACACAAACTCCCTCAACGGGCCAGACGCTCCCAGTTGCGGCTCCAAAGCCAACCCGCGCAGTCTTCCAAACAAACAAATGGCAACACCAGCAACACTTTAGCTTCAAACGATCAAAGGAAATAAGCCCTTTGCATTGGAGAGTCTTTCAATTTGACATTCC
>NW_017841290.1:0-1332 GCF_001891065.2 Hippocampus comes
TTGAGCAGTGGAAACCTCTTCACACCTCATTATGTTCTGTTAAAGAGCAGGATGTGTTGGGTAGCTTTCCTGTTTTACAACGCACAGGTGGAACTTTTTACCTCGACCATGCCGCCAATTTTACATTCTGCGGACATTTTGCAGGGAATCCCATCTGTAATTTTAATTGGAAGCTGCCAAACATCCCATTAATGGATTCGACCCTATTAATTGCAAACATATCACCCGCAAGGAGAAAAGGTAGCGGCGGTTTCCTCACCCAAGGGCAAGAGGGAAAATGATTCATTGGAAAATCTGAGGAAACCCTCGAACAGGTTCGGGGCATAATAAACTGCTGAATGTCCCACTGTGCTTACGAGGAGCCAACATCGCTTGGCTTTTCCAAATCTGCACACTCATGCTTGGGGTTCCACTCACGCAAGTTTTATAGCGCTTGTCTGTTGCTTTATGAGCGAGATGTACGAAGAGTATCGTAAAAAATGCTTTTGCTCATTAGAGGACAGGCTGAAACGTCAAACTGTGCAATGACAAAAACATGCAGTTGTGTTTTACCTTTGGCCCTAACTACTAAAAATATGATATTCCAAATAGTCAGACAGATTATTATCAATGAGTCGTGGGAATTGACTCGAGTGAGACTCGAGTTGTTATTTTTAGGACTTGAGACTCGCTTGTCAAAAACTTGGGGAAGACTTGACTTGTCGTTCACTTGGTGCCCAAGAGACTCAACTTGACTTTGACTTGAAGTACGTGACTCGAAAATTCATCTTGTTTATACAGTAGTTGGAAAATTGCATTTTAACACAGCTTGACTTTTGAGGAAGGAAAGAAAGAAAAAAAAAAGGGCTTTTGTTTCATTCGCGCCAACATGGCAACCCAGTCAACGTCATTTGTTAGTGTGAAGAGGCAGCCTCAACGGCAACCGCGATGGAGGCAGCTCGGAAGATCGTTCATTTGAATTAACGGATTGTCGATGACCTTGGCAAAAACAGGATGGCAAAACGCATGGTTTGCAACTCGCAGAATAAAGAAACAACCACGACGACGTCTAACTTTATCCATCATTACAAAACTCACAAAGACAGGTAAGCTAACATTACAGTTTAGCTAGCGACGCGAAGACTGGTTTGGGACCAGCACAAAAACTGAACCGTTTGTTGCGACTGTTGCGGTTTGGTTCGTATGTGGTTTTGCAGAGTCTTATGAAATGCCTCCCATCCCATTTCACAAGGTGACATGATGAGCACTTCAAAAACAGAGACCGACCGCTGAATTCAAAAGAAGCTTTAGCGGCATGGCTAGCAGTCAGTTGCGGAGCGAAAAAAAAAAAAA
>NW_017841291.1:0-1335 GCF_001891065.2 Hippocampus comes
TTTTTTTTGGGGGGGGGGGGGAGCAAGACATACCGGGAACCACTTAGTGCCTTTTTCTGATGCGCCGCTCTTCTGGAGTTACGAGATAAAGCCACTTAAATCAGAGCAGCTCGGCGGGGGGGGGGGCATAGCGTGAGCCCTGCTCGAAAGTGGGCTTTGTTTAGTGTGTGAAAAGGCCGAGCTTTCAAGGCAGCAATTAAGACTCGCCGAGATGTCATTATTTTTTTTTTCCCCCCACAGTGCCAGCGGGCCCCCTGACAAGGTGGCGGGGGGCCATCTCCCCACTCAGCACATTTCCCGGGCGCCCCAAGTCACTCAAATGTTGAAGAGGAGGAACGTTTGTTGATATTGTCCCAGGTCAAAAGGTGCACGTTCCACGAAGAGCCACGCCCCCAACCTTTTTGGAACGTTGTTCAACGGCGCTCAAGACGGAGCTCGAACGACTCCCGGGAAGCGTCACCACGTTTGGCCGGGTTCCCTCCGAAACATGCGCCCGTCGGTCTTTTCAAGACGCCATCCGACCCAATCCCGACGGAAGAACCGGAGGCTGCGATGGTCCGCTTTGAAGCCGTTGGACCGGGGAGCCATTTCTCATCCTGATAAGAGCAGAGAAGCACTCGGAGGGACCCCAGAGTGCCTCCGAGTGGAACATTTGGTGGGATAAACCACTTTGCACCTTGTCGCCGCGTCTCCCGGCGGGGCCCGGGTGAACTCGACTCCATGAGAAATTCATGGCTGTATATGTGCAAATGCGCGTGTCTCTCGCCGTCGCTCTGTCTTTGAATTTGTCCGGATTTCCAATCGGCGATTGGGATCGCGCGGCGCGGTGCTCAATTGATTGACAATTGCGTGCGAACGCATGACCCCGACCGCAAGATCTGAGCCGCGACCCGGCTGACGGCCGGCTTCTAATTGTGACGAGGCCCATATGCCGGGATCATTATTCTGAGTCATCTGTTGCCGCGGCGACACGCGTTGACGTAAATCTTGCCGCTCCGGAGACGGTTTTGTCCTTCCTCTTCGAGTGCTGCGGGGATTATCCCGGCACATTATCGCTTTAATCTCCTCTTTAACCCCTTCAATCAGACTCACAACGCCCCCCCCCCCTCCTCCCTCCTCCTGCTGCGAGAGACCCCCCTGTACCCTTCTGCTAAGCCACATATGGCCACCGACACGCAGCGCTAATGTCCCCGAGGCGTTATATAAACATGGCCGTTTTATCGGAGCCCGTGTCGACGGAGCCGCGGCGGTCGAGGAAGCCCCCGCGTTTGCTTTTTCCGTGGAAGCCATCCCCTGTTTTGTGTACCAAAGCCCCGGCTGGTGAGCAAAGTCGTA
>NW_017841292.1:0-1332 GCF_001891065.2 Hippocampus comes
AGCCCCCACACAGGAGGGTGGTTCAGGAAGTATTAAGTCACACAAATGACAGTATGTCACTTCCCAGTCCTATCTGGTTCCAACTAGGTATGTGTGCAACGTTAAAGATTGATAGGAAGAAGCTTGAACGCTACACCTTAACAAATTTACGTCACTTATCATGTCCTTACAAAACAGTTCTAACGTTCTGGTGTTCACTGTGAAAGCTCCTGTCAACATCTGAGAACACAAATTTGAGGGCTCTTGAGGTATTTACAGAAGGTAGCACATCAGTTGCTAGCTAAGCTAATCTTCACATAGTTTATTTCATTAGATTTTCTATGCTAGTCAAGTACTTAGTACTTAGTCCTGTTAAGGCCGTTCTTTGGAAAATAGCAGTTCTGTTCAAAAATGCAAATGTCATCTGATAAAAGATGCTTTGTCTGCATGGTTTTCAAGTGGGGAAGGAGAGACTATTCTTTTGTTGCTGATTCCCATTTAGAGTCCCTTGATTGGCTTGTCGCAAAGATCAACTAGGGATGTTTGAACCGCATGCATTGTGATTGATTATGGCGAGTTATTGTTTTCTGCCCTTAAATAAATAGCGATGACTTTGCAAAGGATCACTGAAAAACAGGCTTGAGCAAACATACACTGACCCATTGATCCGATTTTAAAGGTGACTGGGTTTCGCTATTGATTGCAACTGTCTGGACAGGTGTGCCACTGTGCAATGGCCAAAGTTTTTAATGCAGCGAGAAGGCGCAATATGCACCAAATAGCCTACTTGAAAAGTTGACATACCAGTAAATGGTGATATACTGTATCTCAGCATTTTATTTCAGCCAAGAAAAGGCTTTCAGCAAAGATTTAGAAACTGATGAAATGCAAGCTTCTCTTTGAATTTGGTCAAGGTGACGACACTCAGATACTTATCTGATGATTAGTCAGCTCTGAGCATTAAGCATCTAATGTGACAGTTTTCACAATCAGGGCTTAAAGACTAGAAAAAATGGATTAACTCATCTATTCTCTTCCCATCTATCTGAGTGTCTGCAAAAACAAAGTCAAGCTATTAGAGTGAGTATTGAGTGGAGACAAAATGGTTTGAAGAGAAATATTGACATGAGTGTAGCCATTTTTGTTTGCTTTTTCCCCCCCTGCTGTTTTTAAATTGGAATCCATTTCTTTGTTTGGCATCCACGCTGTGACTGAACAGCAAGGATGACTTCATGGATTTATATGAGTGAAATGCCACCGGTCACCCAAGGACTGTTTGGTGGGTCTATAGTCCGCACAGTGGAAAGGACAGTTGGAGAAAGATTCATTTTCATATCTAATACGCAAGGGTGA
>NW_017841293.1:0-1334 GCF_001891065.2 Hippocampus comes
AGCCCCAACAACATTTTGGAATGTCCTGAAAAAGAAAGCAACCGCTAACAATGTATCTAAATGAGAGATTTTGAACGGGTAGACGAAGCAAAACCGCTGCAGTCGATAACAGAAACATTACGAGAAAGAGTGATACTATAATTCTTACATCTGTATGTAAAGGAACAGGGAGATATTTATTTTACTTAGACGTTTGCTTTCATCTTTATGAGTGAACAGACAGAGGTTGGTGTTGGATGCAAGGACAGTTTCCAAGAGAGTATTATGTCGTTGGATGTTTGCTTTGTATGTGATATGGTCCGAACACAGAGCAGTAGGAAGTGGGATCCCACAAACACAGACTCAGGTAAAAAAAATATAGATATATATTTACAGAAAAGCGAGATACCGACAAAGTAAACTAAATGTGATGAATGCCTGTGGAGGCGTTCGTCCCATCTCTGAGCCTCCTGGCACCAGTCAACCGCTTCTCCTCACCAAGCTTGCACCCTTTGCACTCCACATTGCCCCCCCCCACCTGTCAACTCCCTCCTTTCATTTGGTTGGAATCACATCAAAGACCCAAGAGGGAGGATTACAGGTTCCTGTGCCCTCAAGTTTTCCCAAGAAAAGAAGACCCTCCTTTTCTCTCTTCCTACCTGTGACACTCTTGCTCCTTTTTGCCTTTGCTACCCTTCTCTATTGGGGCCCCAATAATCCCTGTGGTGTCAGGGGGTTAGGGGAACATGTCATGGACACACCAACACACACCACAGAAAGTTGTTAGGAGCTTGCATGCTCAGTTTCAAGACAAAGACGGACCCCCTGACGCAATAGCGCATTTCCTCCTTGGCACTGCTGCAACAACAATCTAGTTGGATTTTTTGCATAAAGAAAAGCAGTGGGCGATTTTGAGCATATTTAGAAGACTACTTGAAATGAACCTGTTAGGCTGCTACAAGCAAAAAACACAACCCAGAATTTGAACTTTGGAAAAAGTTCCCAATTGCGTTGAGAGCAAGTTGGTCTGCTATACATGTATGGATACAAATCCATTTTTAATGTTGTGCCAAAAGTACATTTTGCTAACTTCTTTTTACACTCATATGACCATAAATAATGTTAGAGTGTTAATTAAAACCTCCTTTCTGTCATGGCAATGGCTAAAGTACGCACAGATACACGATCGGGCCAAATATGAGAATTTACCCTAGCTTAGGATCAAATTCTGCAAAGCTCAGCACTCTCACTCACACACACACAGACACACAGAAACAAGAGGGTTGCGGGGGTGCTGGAGCCGATCCTAGCTGCCATTGAGTAGTAGGCAGGGGACACCCTGAACTGGTTGCCAG
>NW_017841294.1:0-1334 GCF_001891065.2 Hippocampus comes
AGGGTTAAATTGAAACTGGGCAGCCATTCCTTCAGTTTACTCTAAATCCACCCCAAAAGCGCCGGGCTGTCTTTTTCTGCTTTCAGTGTGTGTTCGTCGTAGCTGCTTGTACTCAACAATCAGCATCATATTGCTGGTTAATATTTGATCATCATTGATCTCAGCTCTGTCTAAAATGTCTGGGTCAGCTAGAATCGTCTCCTTGTTCATCAGGACAGCATGTGTTTTGCCGCCTTGACAACATGTCATCAGACAACAAGGATGGTCACCAGAGAGAGTCGAATTTGGCACTGGGACCTTCTGTTTGATCAAAAGCGAAATCGAGTATGCACTACCAGTCCTCAGTGTCTTGACGACGATTGATGTCGAGCTGTGCCCCAGCCTTGTTCTCGCAGCTTTTATCCAAAAGCATAGGAAAAGTGCTTTAATAAAATGAGCCCTTTTTCAAAAATCGGGTCCATGCCGCTGATTAATCTTGCCACTCTTGATGGTGACCTGCTAGTGTGACTGGACAAATCAACAAAATTACACAATCCGGTGTCATTACTCTTGATCACAGCTTTGACTTGTTTTTACCGTGTGCAAGCAATTAATTTGTACAAATATTTTGAGTAACCTGGCGTTTTTATTTTGCCACCCATCTTTTCGGCAGATTTTCAGCTCCTAATTTTTGCTTCAATGTTATTTTTATTCATTCTCATTTGGACAAGGACATTTCCAACAAATCCGCCTGAATGTTCCATGTGTTGTTTTGTGCTTTGCTTTTGTTTTTGTTTTTTTTGTTGTTTTTTTTCCTATATTGTGGTAACACAGTTTATAATTGCTCTTGGGGAAACAATGTAAATGTGACAAGCACTGTTGTAATCAGGCAGCGGCAAGAAATGTTTATGTCTCGGTTCAGCCGGTATTGGAATTCACTTGAGAACATGGTACCATTGAGTGACTACAGTTTTGAAGACAAGTTCGGCATGGCTCGGTATGTGTGCCTGAGGCTCGAAACCCTCTCCCTCTCACTCGCTGGGCTTTGAGAACAATGCTCCTGATTTCATTGCGTAAAAGCGACAGTTTACTGGCCATTTTCAAAAGCTCATGCATTGAAAAGCAGGATCGCCGCTGTGTGATGGAGAGAGTCCAATAGCTACAGTCCATTAAACAACCCCATTGAGGATGTGTGATATTGACTTATTCCCAGATTAATGCGGGTCACATAACAGTAAAGACCATGATCATAATTTTATGGTTAAACTCATTCAAAGGAGAATCCTCCTTGATCTACCGTTTGGGCTATTATGACACTCACTAAGCCTGAAACAATAACAGTATAGAAACTGAAA
>NW_017841295.1:0-1337 GCF_001891065.2 Hippocampus comes
TATCATGCGGAATCGTTTTCCACTCTGTGTTTTAGGTGTGTAGGCGAGTGAGGCCATTTTACCCCCCAAGATGGTGGCTTTGTCACTAAAGATCTGCGTGCGCCAGTGCAATGTGGTCAAGACGATGCAATTTGAGCCATCCACGCCTGTGTACGACGCCTGCAGGATCATCCGGGAACGTGTCCCAGAAGCTCAGTCCGGACAAGGTTCACGGACAATTGAGTTCATCCAAATTTAATGATGGATGTTTATTTTTATCATCATTTACATTCACGGTTCCCCTTTTGTGCTGTGCTTCAGCCTCCGATTATGGTCTTTTCCTGTCTGACGATGATCCCAGGAAAGGAATATGGCTGGAATCTGGAAGAACCCTGGATTACTACATGCTACGAAACGGAGTAAGATTAAGTAGTACAGCGTGAGGTGGAGAACTGTCAGTGTTCACGTATCTGTTAATGTGATTACATTGTTACAGCGCGCCATGCGCGGTATTCCTCTGCTGAGAATCATTTCCTCTTCTGCCTTGCAGGATATTTTGGAGTACAAGAAGAAACAAAGACCGCAGAAGATCAAAATGCTTGACGGCGCGGTGAAGACCATCATGGTGGACGACTCCAAAACGGTCGGGGAGCTTCTTGTTACCATATGCAGTCGAATAGGTGAGTGATCATCCTCTCCCACCGCAGCTGATAAGAATATTTTTTGCCCATCGTCCAAGACTTAAATTATTCATGATCTATTTTATTTTTAGTCCTATGCATACCAGTTAGCACATACGGAGTGTTTTATCATGTGGTGTTGAGTCTATACTTGGACAGCAGCATTTGTTAAGTAATAAAAGCGTTGTCGCTACAATGGAAAAAGTCCTTATCGCCTCTTGTTTGGAAAATAGGTACCATTTATCACATGGAGAAGATGAAGCATTCCTCCAATGGCCCAGGCTCCTCTCAAACCTAATTTTCTTTCCCCTCTCTTGTCACTTTTAATTACAGTTCACAGAGAACTGTGAATCTGGCAAAGAGCAATATTGGAAAGTGTCTGTTTTGAGTTCAGTGTCTTTGCATTAGCTTGTTGTGTACAAAACTATGGAGCCCTACACGACATGGGAAGAAAAACAATTGAATTGTGGCCATGATCGAGATGTAGCTTGTGCATATTCTCCCGTATGCAAGTCAGAAAATCTGTCGGTGTGCGCATTTTCCCATAGACTTAAGCGTCCGTTGTGTTTCGCACTCCAGAGGCTCCACTCAAGTCTAGCGCCACTCAAAGGCAAAACATCATATTGCGCGTTTTGCATCATTTCCCAACTGCCGACAGCGAGCGATGACTGTCACCAT
>NW_017841296.1:0-1336 GCF_001891065.2 Hippocampus comes
AATTCATTTTAATCAAGGAAATATGGGTCGTGAAATAAGTAGTCCATAGTTTAAAAAAATAAAATAACAATTTTCAAGCGCAACTCCCACCCCAAAGCAACAGTGACATACTTCCGGCGGCAGACAAGATTTCCCCATGTAATCCCTTTGTTGAACAAACAAACACTGCAAACAAAAGGGTGACGGTGAGCGCGCAATGTGACTACATTCTGTAATCTTGTGGAAAAGTCTATTTTGCCACAAACTCGGCGAACCAAAGCTCACGCATAAATCTCAGCAAACAACTTGGCAGACAAAGAACAAGCACAATTTAGCGACGGAGAACGAGAGTGGACTCAACGATAGCGTAGCAATACCTCCAGTATTTTCGATGAATAAAATGTCACCTTTCTTTCCGACGCAGATGACGATTTGCCGACGTGTCAAACCGCCACAGTATAGCGCCAAGAACTGACGGGGAGGACTTCATTGTCAAATTTTTGGTTTTTTGGCTCTAAGTATTGGTTGGCCGGTATCGCCGACCTCCGCCAGTACCTGATACCTTAAAATAATGCCGGCATCGCCCCAATATGACACCTGGTATCGGTGCTTGCTCATCCCCAATGGCTAACATTCTAAATAACTTACACATGCAGATGCAGTGGCACCCCATTTGTGAGCGCAATAAGGACCAACCCTGACATGTTCAAATTAGAAGGAAACTTTGATTTAGAGCAGAATACGTATGAAATATATACAAATATGCTTTTCTCATTTCTATACTGAAACTTACAAGTGACAATGGCCACTCTAGTTCTCAGTGGCCCATTTTGCCTTGATTTGAGTTTCTGCAGTGTAGCAACCGTTTTTATATAGATATCTCCACCCCTTCCATTCGTCTTCATAACAGAGAGCAAATAATGTGCTCTTAACACGACCAATGCGTAGAGAGTGGATGTGACTTTTCGGGAATGGATGGTCATCTATCACCACGGTGTTAATAATCTTCGCTGATCGGGGTTAGACATTGTACATGGATGAGAAGCGACTATCAGAAGAGACTAATCCATGTTCTCATTTGCTCAAGCGGCGAGTTGACGGCGCGACGAGAAATGAGATGATGAATGCGCTGTTGTAAGTGATTAAAAAAAAAAGCCACTCTCTTACCTGCGACTTGCACCAGATCTGCAGTGGTTACATTGGCAGGGTTGAGCCCGACCCGGAAAGTCAACGCCGGGCCAAGAACACTGGCGGAAGACAAGACAAAATGTCGTTTGAATTTCAGTTTTGACCTCGAGGACTATCAACAAAATGTTTCTGTGAAGAAAACTGCATCTTGAATTCAGCTTTTTTTTTT
>NW_017841297.1:0-1337 GCF_001891065.2 Hippocampus comes
ACTAAGCTCTGCTTTATATGGGAGACAATGCCATGGAGGGAACAGGGCTTTCAAAATCTGCGTCTCGGTTTGAGTCCCTGATTCCACTGGTGGTTTTCGAAATTTCTGAATGAACTCGCTCACTCGATTATTTCTGCTCGACTGACGACCCACCCTTTTGAACTGTTCCTGTAACTGTTCGCGCAGGGACTCGGGACAGTTATGCAGCTGGTTCTTCAGCTCAGCATGGCCCTCCTGGAGTCTCCGCAGGGCCTGACGCTCAGCCTCAACATTAGCCCTCTCCTAGAAAGACAGTGCACACACCCACACAGAGTATGGACGGTTGGAATTGGGGTTGGTGGCGGGATGGAGTGAGAGAAAGAAAGGGGAGAGAAAGCAAGAAAGAGACACACGCTGCTCAAATTTCATGCCATGCAAATAAAAAGCTCAACGTGTTAGCAGTAAACCAAGTGTTCTTGAGGAATGGTTTTCATCCTGAAAGTGAATTCTATGAATTAAAATTCTTGCCAAAGACGACTTGGACATTCAAAGTAAATAAGGAAACAGGAACTTGACAATAAAAATAGCATGGGTTTCCCAGGAATTTTTTAATCTCCCAACTGTTAAAAAGTGGCAATATGGGCAAAAGAAAATGCAGTTTTTCTGAAAGCTTCGAGAATACCCTCCTGAACCCCATTTGCAACGCAGGTGCGCAACAGAACAAAGGAGACACCGAAAGTGAGGCCTACAAGGTCTGTGTCATGCAAGTTTTCGAAACCAAAAAAAGAAACACGGATCAGACAAGCAGCAATAGAATTTGAAGAAGCAGGGTAATCAATTAGAGGGTGTTAACGGATGTTAATGAGGCAGCAGAGTTAAAATCTGAGAAATTGACAAGAGGGTTCAGGTCAATCAACCAAAATTTCACAATCCCTTAAATGCCTTCAAAATCTTACAGTTACAATGTCTCATACTGATACTTGCAACATCTTATACAATGACATCAGCAATGGTGAACCAACAGGAACTGTAGCTTTGCGATGGAAGAAAAGCAGAGGTAAAATGTGTGCATCTTTTTTCTTTGCCACAATCATAAAAATGAAATGACCTATACCTTGTCTTTCTCTCGCTGAATGGCAATTTCCAGCTCATCTAGCTTGCGCTGCAACTGACTGATGATGTCCGTCTCTGCCTCGATCTGGTCGAGTTCTGCCTGCCTCTCTCCCTGCAGCAAGGCACGCTCCATTTCCGCCTAGAGGAGTGGAAAAACTATTATTATTGTTTTTATGTTTTTTTTTTACTCCGACCACAGTGCAAATGATATACTGTACATTAGGGTGGTCCACATTTTCATGGCA
>NW_017841298.1:0-1335 GCF_001891065.2 Hippocampus comes
ATTTTCGATTGAGGTTGAAATCACAAATCAAATCAAATTATTTTTCATTGATTTCAAAACACCATTAAAAGTCACCATCTCAAATCGATCATTTTAGGGTCATGGCCATTCGTCCCTGCACGTTGAAGAACATTTTATTCTTGAGCATTATCCTTTTCCTCAAGCACAAAATGAAAATGTAAATATCGCGTGAAAGTCCAGCCTCGGGCATGTTCGCTCTGCTATATTCACACCTTTGATGCCTTGCATCTTTGCACACATTGGAGCCCTGACTAAGCATTACCGTTATCTCTTTGTCATATTTATTTTAGCTGATGTTATTTTCAGGACTCTTGGCCAACTGGTCTAACCTGGGAACTCCTTTGCTTTTTGAGTCAATGAAAATTCCTTGAATCCCTGAAAAATCCGATTTTTAATATAACTTGAAAGAAATTTGATTCTGAAAGGACAACAAGAGACTTTAGCAATTTAAAATAAAATTAAAAAAACTAAATACTCGGCTGTTCTTATGCGTGTTGGCCTCTTAGGGGCGCTGTGGTCCCGTGCATGGATGGAGTATACACAATTAGAACAGAAGAAAGTTTTGATTGAACTCTATTAATATTGGTTCTACTGAATAACTTTAACAATTGGGGTAAAAAAAATTGTGCCATTGAGTTGTGTTGTATGACCTGTGTGTATGTATTTACACAGTGCTTCCGTGTCAATCATCGTCATTCAAATGTCACTCCCAAAGTCAACTTATTTCCGGTTAGCACGTCAATTGCATACTACATTGACTTTAGCATTAGTGCGAGTGATATGTTAAAAATGTTAAGGATGTTTTCGATTTAAAAATGCAATGTGTGTAATTATTTTTGTTTGATGTTTAGTTTGACAATCAACTCCAACTTTGTCAGAAAACAGCTTCAATCACACTAAGAGATGGCAGAATCACATTCGCTTTCACAACATCAGCAACTTGTAAATGCACCGCATAGTTCTGCAGGTGAGTCATTTTTCTTTCACGATGATGTTTTTTAAGATCGACAGAAGCCAAAATCGAAATCACAATTACGTTTTGATTCATCGTGCAACCCGACCATTATTGATAACGTTGTTAGATGGTGTTCTGAGTATGTGTTTACAACCCTTGCCAATTAAAATTGAATCAAATGCAGCAACTAAAAGACACAAATGCTCAGACAAAGTTGTCAGTTGGGCTTTCTTCTCGAGTCACGTCTGTTTCTGCAACTTCAGCTGCGTGCGTGACATTGTTGTCATGTCCTCCATTACCAAAAGGCTGGCGCAGGTGTGTACCTCTGCTCTGATTCATCCTGCTAACAATCCCCCCCC
>NW_017841299.1:0-1335 GCF_001891065.2 Hippocampus comes
AGCCCTTCGGAACCTGCAGAGCCTCGGGGAGCTCGAGAGCATCAAACCTCTGTTCGCAAGGTAGTTCCAGAATATCAGTGCCAGTGTTAAAATTGTTAAAAATGCAATTTTAATCTCTCCTCCTGCCCGCCGCCATTGTTTATCAGATCATTCTCAGAGTTGACTGTTAAGAATGTGCATAACCAGAGGAAGCAGCACTCCCAGCTTCTCTCAAACAGCGACTTTGCTTTGGTGGAGCCCATCTTGGCCATTCGTTCTGTGTCCTACAACACCCTGATGTCCAGGACGGTGGACCCCGACACTACTCAGTATCTCAGCTCAGTGCTTACTGACCACTTACTGGAACTGTGCCAGATGGCTCGGAAAGCAGGGCACACACAGGTAGTATCTGCAGAAAATTTAACTATTCAACTACCCTCATATTAAATAAACCTCCTGCGAATATTCACTGGGCACCACAGCTAATAAGATGGCTAAAATATAGTACCCTAAAAATATGTTATTAATTACTATGTACAATACTTGAAGTACAAGTACAATATTTGAATTTCAAAGGGTGTGCTGCTTGGTCCAAATTGTGCTTCGTTTGTGAGGTGAACCTGCTTTCGCAATGAATTATGACTGTAGTCGACTAAAACTCTCCGATATATGGTGACTCCTGTGTCCAGTTGGCGGAGCGAGCAGTGTTTCAGATGAAGCAGCATGGAGTTGAAGACCCCCGATCATCATCACCAATATCACTTTGGCAACTGGAAGAAGCTCAGGTGTTTTGGGTGAAGGGAGAACAAAGTCTGGCTCTAGGCCTTCTGAAACAGATGATCCAGAAGCTTGAGGAACATGTAAGACAACTGAAAACGCTTCTTCACACCCTGACTAGTTGATTGCTGTAATAAGAGGAACTTTCAGCACCTTATCTTGGTCTTGATCACAAGAAAAGGCTTATCGTAGTTTTATTTTAACTGTTGTCTTTTTGTGTCTGATCAACAGGTTGACTTCAATCCTGCTCTGGCACCGATCTACACTGAGTGCCTCAGGCTCTGTGGTAACTGGCTTGCTGAAACGTGCCAGGAAAGTCCTGGAGTCATTTTGGAGAAGTACTTGGAGAGGGTGAGAGCTTGCCTGCACTTTTACCCTCTTCACTCACGATGCAAAAAGAAACCAAAAATATCAGTACTATGTTCTTCATAACCTTTTACCACAACACGTAAATGTCTGTTTTTGTAATATTCTCTTAGGCTGTTGAGGTAATTGAAGTTGAATCCGGAGTGCAGGACGCTCGGCTTCAGAATGAGCGAATTGAGGCCTTCCTGTCGCTGGCTCGTTTTTCAGATGCCC
>NW_017841300.1:0-1337 GCF_001891065.2 Hippocampus comes
AAATTACGCGGAATTCCTTCAAATGCTAATCTAATTTCATACATTCCCTGAGTTAAAAAAGCAAGTAACGGTTAACCCCAGTTTGCATCGTCTCAATTTACCGATGGGCGAGTCTCGTTTCTCCTTTCGTTTGATTTTTGATTGTGCTGCAAAAATTGAGCATAGCTCTTTAAATTCAGACTTTTGGATTTAGGATTTTGTCGACTTTTTTTGAACATAAGATATGACAGGCTGGCCTCTTCTAACAGCTTTAGTATAACTTACTGTTCGAGATCACCTTGACTGTCACTTCATGTGCTGTTCACCAGGAGATCTCATTTGATCTCCTGCTAAGAATAGAACTCGAGTCACAAGCAAGAGAGTGGGGTTGACCCATGGGAGGCCCGAGAGAAGAACAGAAACTGCGCTGTTTCTCCCATCAGGCAGTGTTACACCCCAGCACCCGCTAGCCCACTTCCTCCAAAATACTCCTGAGACGCCTGTCCTCTGAGTCAGAGCCCAGGCGTGCCATTTAAACGCGAACACTATAACTAAACAGTGCTGCTGCTTTTTGGCGATGGAGAAGTGACGATAACCATAGAAAAATGACTTTTTGAGATGGCAGGAGCTCACTGCGATAAGAGTAAAATTATTCAATAAAATGCTATTACATAGGCACCTCGGCCATGTGTTTTTGGAATGTGAGAGAAAGTTGGAATAAACAATCAACAAAAAATCAACAAAACGCGTTGTGCCGTCCTGTATTTCCGCTGCATCGATACTATGGAATTGCACACATACCCGAGGTTCTACCGAGCCTGCTCTGTCGTTTGTATATGATGAACCAGAGAGCCAAAGCCATGATGGACCCCACGGTGGTCAAAACCACCACAATCCACAGAACCGGATTCAGAGCGATATCCGGGTCCGCCCTTGCAGCAGGAGATGTGCTTCTCTGATGGAAAACTGGGGTCAACTCTATTGGGAATACATGAAAGGACAAGTTAAAAAAAGAAGAAAAACTACATTTGCAGCTCAACATCGTCTTTGTGTTATTTTACGATGGCATGAGGACAAATATCAACATTGCCTTAAAGAGGAACAATGGTCGATAGATATGAATAGCAGCAGAATGATACCAAGTCGCCGATTTAAAAAAAATAATAAAATAAATAAGAGGCACACAACATTGCTCTGTTATTCTCACCTGTTGGAGGTTCAGGTCGTGTTTCGGCCCAACCTCGGATGCAGGTGTTGACAAGGTTGTCCCATGTTGTGCCAGGAGGACAGTTCTTCTTGGTCATCTCTGCAAGCAGCAGGAGTAACTTTTACAAATGCGAACAAGGAAAAAAAAAAAA
>NW_017841301.1:0-1339 GCF_001891065.2 Hippocampus comes
AGGGGGGGTCAAACACATTAGAACGCAGCAGGGGAGGTGGGGGGAGCTGATTGATGTTGGGGATGAACACTGGCAGGTAGCGGCATGGCAACATGTGAGGCGACAGCTGTTGAAAGGGAAGGAATGTCATCGGCAGGCGCATTAGACGCCGCAGTGTGTTGTGGAAATTGGGATTGTTTTGATGTTTTTTTTTTTCAATGTACCCACTCAAAGCAAAAGCAAATTAATTAAGGCTTGTAATTGCTTCATTTCTTTTCCGTCGCTATTCTTAGGCCTTAATCAATGGCCACGTTGAGGGCTTTTGCATACTTACTCACGAGTGTGCGGACCTCCTTCAAGGATGAACATCCTCCAAGGAGGAGCCACCGATGCCATTTTGGGACTTTTCTCATATGCAAAAACACACCCAACTTTGTCGCTGTGTTTGGTAGAAGGTACGGGCGTGACCCTGAAAATGCGGGTAAGTAGCGCCCGCTGCAGTTTGGGGAATATTCAGCCTCTCATGCCGGTTTCACGAGCTTTGAAAGTCGCCGAAGGCCAAGGCTTGTTTTTGATGGAGCCATTTAAGTGTCGTTTTGGGCTTTTCTAGCAGTCCTTTTAATAACTCCAAATGTGTAAGAACTGCACCATTGAGAGCACCAAAACAACACCGGGGTGACACTAAATTCTGAAAAATGTGAGATTTTATTTTTCCGTGGAGGCGGAGCGCGACGAGAGAATTTGACCGTAAAACCCTCCCCGCTGATCAATCGGCTCCAAAAGGTCACACAGCCTGACCAAAACGTGAGGAAGACTCGCCGCCTCCAAGAGATTCATAGCTTCCCCCGCTTGGCATAAACGTATGGATGCAATAACCCAGTGCCCCTCCCCTACTGCCCCCGCCCCTCCCACTCCAGCCAGGAAGGGCGAAGTTCATAGTCGCTGACTGCTTGAACTATCGTTTGTTTTTTTTGTTTTTTGTTTTTTTTCCAAGCCGCCACCACTACAAGGAGGCGGCTTGGAGGTTGAGCTCCTCCCGCAATGTTGGAAACCTGTCCTCAGTATCTTTCCAAACACTGCAGAGGTGCAATATCTTGCGTCGCTCATCCGCACATAAAATTGCAATATGGCATAAATTGGCGTGTAATAGCACTGTCGATCTGGATATTTCCGCAATAAATGGAGCGTGTTTGCGTTGGGTGTGTTTATCCCTCAATTTTTGGCCCCGATTGGGCTTTGCATTCGAGGCTCACACCGTTCGCTCGACTCCTGGCAGAAATTCGTTTCTTTGCATCGGTGTAAGCTTCGCTGGCCTTTTCATTGGGGCCATGTGGAACGCCAGAGAGGCAAATAGGCTCGT
>NW_017841302.1:0-1340 GCF_001891065.2 Hippocampus comes
CACGCATACAGTGCTAATCCTTTGACTCCTACTGATTTAAATTCTCGTGAGGGACTCTTAGTTTTTGTGCAAGTTTCCATGGACTTCAGAGGCCTATTTTCCTCACAATGTTGGCCTCTGATGAGCCAATTTACCAGAAAGCCAGTGTGAAAGTGACTGCAGTCCTCCACAGTTCAGGTAACCTCTTGTCTGTTACCGATCAGACACATAAATTCACGCACACACATGCCTCAAGCAGTGACCTTGTACTAACAGCCAAAGTGTGAACAGAAAACGAGAGGTGTGAAAAGATAAAGCATGTCAGTTTGACATTCACTGAAGGCCAGCTGGGTCTGGGCCCAGATTTTGACATTATTTTGGGTCAGGAGACAGACAAAAGTGTCCTCAGCCCAACCTCTCCACTTTCACTGATGATAAATGGTGAGTTGCACTAATAGATTTTTCTGCTGACATGACATCACCAGCAGCATTGTTCTTCATCCAGGTTATACTTTCAAAGCATCAGATTTCCTATATTATGTTTTCAAAGAGTTCTCATCATAGTTCATCACATGAATGTCAGCGCCTCAGGTATGTACTGCGTGCGCCTCACCCGGTTTACACAAAGAATTAAGGACAACGTTGGAAAATGCAACAAAAAATTGCCTCTGTGACTGAATATGAAGCTGCAACCCAATGGAAAAAAAGACTAAAATTGTAGAAATGTTTACTCAGAATTATATACCCATCATCACAGTGTATGTTTAGGCTACGTTGCATTCTACCATCATCATCAAATAAAACTAAATACTGTATCTTCCAATATACAATGGGAAAGAGCATCGCTTGGAACGCATTTTGGTAGACAGGAAATAGTGGAGTAAATGCCTGTTTTTCCCACATAAATTATGGACAAACATCAACTACGGCACGTTCAGATGCTATAAAGTCTTAGCCTGCAAGTAACTCAGCACATGGCTCAGCTTTGATCAAGCAAACAAGCACATAAGCTTGATTTAATGACATATAGAGAAAGCACATGTCGAGCAGAGAAACCGACGCAAGCTGAAGCCTGACGCAGGCAACAGCAAGACTGCTTGCGGTGAATCACAACAGTTAATTGGAGGCAATTCATAACAATTAAGTTGCACCTTATCGGACTGTCAGGGATTAGGTTTTACTTTACGTTTGGGATGGGCAACTAATAGCGGCGTATCGATGTGTCTGACCCGCGCTGCAGCTACATCGATGCTGGCCACAGAACACAACATCATTTTTGGAAGTTTGTAATCTATTGAATCAATATAATTAACAAAATAATTTTACACCCCAAATTCCCAACGTCCATTTATTCTTTACTA
>NW_017841303.1:0-1340 GCF_001891065.2 Hippocampus comes
GATGAAGGAGTTCACCGTATACCACACAAGGGTTCATTTTTAATGGCTCACCTGAGGTACGAGTGTCCAAGTGACTGGCAGAATTCTTCCAGCGCCTCAGCTTTCTGTCCATTCATGTTAGACCCATAACCAGGCAGGAAGACCACCCCTGGACTTTTGCCTTTCACCCTCCTATAGGCGAGTTTGGGTAGATCAGGCCTGGTAGCATACTGGACTGTGGACTTGTGTCTTCGGTCTCCTGGTGGACACACAAGTGTTAGTATTGCATGTTATGTAAACATGGAGGGAACATGGTGGAAGAAAGGCAAACTCCTCAAGGTAATTTCACAGGATGAAAGCATGTTAATCGTTAATGACACTCAAATTATATCTGACTGTGATGTAATTAATTCAGTGTCGAGCACATAATGTACAGTCCAGTATTTTTAAAACGACGCAGTCTTTCAAAGCCACACCCCCCTCGTATACGTTTAAATGGCCACCCAAGCTAACATAGGCCGTCTTTACGAAGCCGAGTGGACAATTTAAGAACCGGCCAAACCTTTCGAGTGTGTGTCGGACGAAGGTACGAAGCCGCCATGGCTTAAAAAGCGAGAAAACCCTCTGCGACAAGACCTCAGCGCGACAGCTGCCATACTGGAGCGCGAGCTACTGACGAGAAAGTCTCGCGAGAAGTACCGGCGCGGTCTCGTTCACGGAAATCACTTCTGATTCGCACACAGCAACAGAGATGTAAGTACTCATAGATCCCGCCTCGAGCGGGTTGGTCCATTGCTGCTCGTACGCCATATTGAATGAGTCAGCTCTGCTGAAGACAGAATGCAAGGAAAGAAAATAGTTCATTTATTCTTGATCATTTTTTTATTCATTTGCAGTGCTGACCTGGCTGAAGACACCAGAGTAAACCAAAGCAAAAACATATATGACAAACTACATATCAGTGATAGTTACAGTTATATGTTTAGATATTATGTCATCGTACATGGTGAATAAAAGGTTCATCGCGTAAAGTAAGGGAGGAAGAATAAATTACGTACGTTTTATTATTTGTGTTTTCCAGCCTTTTGAGGCAGATAATTAAACATGGTCAAAAGTAGTGTGGACTTTGAAGACAAGAACAGGAATGAAACCTGTTGGAATGGAGAATGAAGGTGGTAGTAAGCATGGTGAGCAGAGAGCAAATGAACAAAAAATGTATACCTGTTATTCAGAAGATTAAGTATGGTCATGTTAGATCTATGTATTTTTTATAACATGGCTTACACTTAAAAACATTATATTCAAAACCCAATGTACTGTTGGCGTGCCTGTTCGAAGATAAAAACTTGAAAATTGTGGAG
>NW_017841304.1:0-1340 GCF_001891065.2 Hippocampus comes
AACACTATTCTCTGTGGTGCACCCTATTTAGGTTTTCACTTTATGACTTTGCTTTCGAGAGACACAGGAATGGCACTGTTCTTTTTACTCTTTGACATGAGACTGAAAAAAATAATCAATTTAAAAAAATCTTAATTTAATTTCTGTGTCTATAGAGTGCCATAGAGGACTACACTCTCCCAAGCAACAAAGACAACATCTGGTGAGAATAATTCTGCGCCAGCTGCACGTTTCTGCATCATCACTCGCCACTTTTCCGCCACCTGAGAAACTTGTTGTCACACTGCCATCATGTGTTCAGTTACGTCATGTTTTTAAACCCATGACATTTTACCCACCCTATTTATTGTGATTGTTGTACCAAATAAAGTTTTTATTTTCCGGTAACTCATTTAGATTTTTTTTTGTTTGAGGTTTGACCATTTTCATTTTATTCTATAGTTGAAGTACCCTTGTGCAAGACACCCAACATTTGAACGAACAAGCCTTTGAACTAACAAGGGGACCCACAATGAACTTGGCTACCAAAGACAACTTTTATTTCCCGTACTAGTCCAGAAAGAAAAAAATACAACCACAATCATGCATTAACAGAAGTGCTTGTTCTTTTTCTAAATACACTGACCACGATGAAATTCTGAAATCTTGAGTCCATACAAGCAGGACTTACTTTAACTATGTACAAACTGCCTCGTACAATACACGCAATGTACACAGTGAAACGTATGTCTCCATCCCGGGATCTCCATCCAATATGTATTAATCTAGAATAACAATTTGCAAGTACTCCTTTTACAGTCGTGGCATTTACGTTGATCACACAGCTTGCAGGTGGTCAGTGGGCAGATCATTTCACGTTGTGGAACAGTTTGTGGGATACCTGTGTAGACAAGGTGAATGAGGAGACATTAGGAGACACAGAAAGAATCCGGTATCTTCTCTGCTTGTTCTCTGCACACGTACACAGTGGTCGCGCGCATGCAGGAAGTCAAAGAGCTCTTCTGTGCATTCCTCTGTCGTGTTGGATTTGGAGTTGACGCGGGTCTCGCAGAGCTCCAGACGCTCCTTTAAGTGCACGCAGTGTTCCGTCTCCTCACACTTGGCACGGATTGTTTCTAAAGGGTCCTGGAGGAGACAAAAAAAAAGTGTATTGAGTTAAATACAATGCTAGCAAGTAACTTGTGAGTATCTGATTTATCACGTTTGATTAATTGAGTAGTTGGATTCTTTGTGTCCGCTTGGGGTCGCCGCATCCTCACGTTCTATCCAGTTGGTCCAAAATGCTGCTGCTCACCTTCACACATTAGCTCATAGGAGGGAGCACATAACTCCAATTCTGG
>NW_017841305.1:0-1336 GCF_001891065.2 Hippocampus comes
GTGTGTGTGTGTGTGGCAGCGCAATGAGGGTGATGCTGTTGCTCTCTGTGGCAGCCTCAGCTCAGTGCCAGTATGTGTGCGCGCGCGCCGGCAATCAACGTGAGTGCTAAACGGCACGTTGTCAACACTGTCTGGACCGTATATTATTCTTGCAGGCAACTGTTTGCTGACCATATTTAGGCGAGGCACGCACAGGCTGACTCTTCGAAAACAAACTTTGCGAAAGTCAAATAATTTGAAGTGTGTTATCGCAATGCAAATAAAACTGCCAGTGCGCCAATGACAATGGTTTACTTTCCAGCCCATTGTTTGCTTTAGCATTAGCCACTATACTGTAGTAAACTGCGACGACGTCTACCGGCAGGTGAACTAAGAATGAATTTTTGATGATTATATTTTGTTACTGTTTGTTTAATAAAGTGATTGAACGACCAATAGCGGCTTGTTTCCATCTTCCTTCTCTCAAAACCGTCCGTTAGGGATTAAAATAAATTCTAACTAGCTGTGGTAGGCTACGTTCAGTTAGCTATCAATGTTTACCTGAGATGTACTGCGGTGAATTAAAAACCGCAATATATCAACAGCCGATTGTCTTAGTGTATCCTCCCCGTCAGTACCTCTCTACCTGTCTCTCCAGGTGAGCCTCGGGCTCCCAGCTGAGCGTTAGCCATGTTGGGTCAAACCCAGCCGACCACCAGCACGCTGCAACTGGTCGCTAGCGACATGAGCGGCATCATGGAAACGCTGGACGCCCGCGAGCTCGACATGGGCGACAGCGGCGGCGGAGTTCACAACCACGACGGCGGACAGCCAGGTAGGTACTGTAATAATTTTCGTAGACTGATCCTGAGAATTGCGTTGCAGATACCACGTTGCAGTGGTACTCTGAACTTTATGCCATTCCAGGGGACGGCTTGCCCTTCCGTGCGATATACAACACGGTGGGCTTCAAGGACTGCAAGTCGGCCTTCCTGTCCCGTCCCATCACCGCCAATATCCTGGAGGTGGAACGCTTCACGTCGGCCCAGGACCGCTTCAACGTCAGCCAGCAGAGGAGCGTCAGCAAGGTGCCAGATGAGTCCAAGCAGATCGCAACCGTCACGCTCTAAAGTCATTGACTGGGGTCCCCGACTTGTGTCTTCTGTTCATACGTTTTTGGTGTATGTGTGATGTTCCAGTCCATGCCGGCGGTCTACAAGATCGAGATGAAACACGGCGAGTTCACGTGGCTGGTGAAGAAGAAGGAGAAGCACTTCCAGGATCTCCACAGGGACTTGAAGACTTACAAGGCCGTCCTCAATCTGCCGCTGCCCACGCGCAGGTCTGTAGCGTCAAC
>NW_017841306.1:0-1342 GCF_001891065.2 Hippocampus comes
TTTTTTTTTGATCCCGTAACAAAATATACAACTTAGTCTCGACATGTACTGTACGCTATTATTCACTTCAAACACTGAGTCGAAACATGATTTCAATGTTTTTGACTACTTTTGTACCGATGATAGTAATGCTCTGGAAGATCATCGCACTTGCTCAGCATGCAATCAGACTGATTCAAAGGGGCATATTTAAATTATATTCTTGGTGAATTTGGTGACAGATCAGGCACACACACACTTTCCCAGAGAATCAGCTGTTTTTTTCTCCATCTCTTTCTCATTGTTCTGTTTTTTATCTGTGCTTCCTGCAGCCTCGAGGCTCACATTCTGTCCCACTCTGAGGAGAGAGAATACAAGTGCGACCAATGTCCCAAGGCTTTTAACTGGAAATCAAACCTGATCCGACACCAGATGTCACATGACAGTGGCAAGCACCATGAATGTGAAAACTGCTCAAAGGTAAAGTGATGACTTTTGGGGGGAAAATGTGATGGTTCAGCCACTTTCTCGCTTTGATTTCTGTGTGGACTACTTTGTGTTTCTTTGGTCGATAGTAACACCTTCTGTGTATCTGTGTGGTTCCTTCCCCAGCAGGTGTTCACAGACCCTAGTAACCTGCAGAGGCACATCCGCTCGCAGCACGTCGGGGCGCGGGCCCACGCCTGCTCCGACTGTGGCAAGACGTTTGCAACGTCTTCGGGCCTAAAGCAGCATAAGCACATCCACAGCAGTGTCAAGCCCTTCATGTGTAAGTCACTAAGACCCTACCTATGTAAGTCTACTCAGTACATTATAATAATAACAAAAATAACATGCTTGTGTGACTAGAAAACGTGTTCTTGGGAATTCTTGTTTTCAGCTTCTCATACAGTTTCAAACCTAATGTTCCAGAGTAAATAAAGGAGGGAATATTAAGAATTGTGACATCATTTACTAGAAGTCAAGAGCAAACACAACGATGATTATTTGACAAGCATGTAATTGGAGCCACTTACACTCGGTCTTATCCAAGTGACCTAGTCTGACACACACAAACTCTTGCACGCATGCACACAAATACTCACACACACGCACACACATGCTCACTCACACACACAATCACACTTTTTCCCTCTTGCATACCCCAGCAAGACACATTTTGACCTTTCACACTCTCCTTTCCCTAAAGCATTATGACCTTCACCCTTTGCCTCTTCTATTTCCCTGACCTGCCACATGCCAGCATATGAAAAGCAGTTCACATAAGAGATTCTACTCTCCTTTTCAATTAAGCATATTAACATGTCGTGGGTGCGCAGGCTAGTAGGGCTGAAACGAATAATGATATGTTTTTTGACCGATA
>NW_017841307.1:0-1341 GCF_001891065.2 Hippocampus comes
TGTCATGTACTTAATAGCAGAAACTAAAGCTGTTGACTTAGTCTTGTCACTGCCACTGAGTTACTTGCTACATTGACGTGCATGTAACTTTCAGTTTGATTTATGACATTTAATGTTCTGCATGAACACAATATGCGTCCTCGAAATGCAAGGCTATACAGAGATATTATTCTGATAAACATGTAGGCTTCGTGCATTTAACTGCTGAGCCATTTGTGTTTCACGCCTTTCATACTACATTTAGATGAGACCACGACGATGTTCTCTGTGGTGAACTGAATTGAGGAATTTACTGTGAATTGGCTTTCCAATTTGGTGTATGTGTTTCCTGTAGGTTTAGCGTGGATTCTTCATTACTTGACATTAACATGCAGTATTTCAACCGATTTAATTCATCTTTCAAAATATATAATTTCTTTTGAATGTATTGCCTCTTTTAAATTCACCAACAACATTTTGCGATTTCTTCACCTGTCTTGTGATCTTCTTAAGTGGAGCAGTGTCGATGCAAATTTACATCAAACGATAAGGCAGTCACTCAAAAGCCACGATCCCCTGCTCTATTGGAGCTTGTGATGAGGCTTGGATAACAGTAAGACTGGTCTTTTATTTTTGTTAAATTACATGTGTCAGGGAGGAAACTCTTTTGTTGAGGGCCCATATTTGAGCCCTAGGATAATAAAGGATAATGTCATGAATTGGTTCTCACTGAAAATATACATTTGTGATTTGAAAAGAAAAAAAAGATTGATACAGTAGTTGGAAATTGTTTCTAGTTCTTGAAACCAAACAGCCACTTGCATTATGTATTGGAGGTGCACTTTGTTTGAAGGAGCTCTAGTAACACTTTGGGCGCTGTATTCACAGAGAGCCGGGTTCGAGCATAAAAATTGGCATGTCCCGATTTTTGTGCCGATGTAAGCCTTGATTCGCATGTTTGGGAATTTGGTTAATCTCTCTGCGCCATGCTGGGCGTTCCGGTGCATTGACGGCGTTTCCTTTGACACACCCCAGGCACACCTGACAATTTGATGGCTGACAAGAGACTAAACTTTACGCCTGCTGAGACCATGTCTTATGATTGGTGCAAGGAATTTAACGTGAATTAGGTCAATTTGATTATGATGCAGGCAGACAGATTTTGAGCCTCGCAGACATGTGTCGTGGATGTCATCATATTTCATTCAGAAATACAAAAGCTGGGTGCAGAGAGCCCTCCTAATCACTGCAGATTGAATGCATCCCTTTTATTATTATTATTATCATCATCTTTATGAACTTTTCAACCCATTCGGAAGGCATTCTCCAAGTTATTATTATTATTATTATTATTATTATTAT
>NW_017841308.1:0-1341 GCF_001891065.2 Hippocampus comes
TGTTACAGTATGTCCGAGACACTGGCAAGTTTTTTGTGGCCCACTGACCTGATCTAAATTGGCTTATCGGAACACTTTGTCTAAATTTGTCACTGTGGCCACCAAGGTTGGCATCCACGGATGGATCACTGAGCAGCGCCGCCATCTCCCATATCAATTTTCCTCAGACGCTAAAAATATACACAATTCCGCAGAGATGCAAAAGCAGGATATTGTTGGTTTGTGCGGCACATATATCTGTTTGACTTCAATGTGACATTGTGCTCTATAAAGATTTTCCAAATAAGTGACAGGGGGCTCTGGATGAAGCAATCAACCAGCTCCGGTGAAAACACGCCACCTAGTGACGTGCGAGAGGAAATGGCTAAACGCCAATCGGACAGCGCTGGCAAGATCCGACCCGCTGCTTTTGATTCTAAGAAATGCAACCTGATACCCTCGGCAGGATTATTTAGTGGCGCAAAAGCTAAATGACAGCCTCCAAAGTTGCAAAATGCTAATCAGTCTATGATTAGGCTTCCGTCGTCGAGACGAAGCAGCTCATTATTGGTTCACAACGTGCCATCCCCTCACTAATCGTTTGGTTCAAAAAAAGTCTGCCAGCTTGATCTGTTTAATTGTCAACTTTTAGTGCCTCACAAACACCAGGAGTCAATTACGTGGGTGAAGAAAAATGGCGGATCCGCACCCTGCTGAGGAGAGAGGTCGATTCAGGGTGCTAAAGGCCCTGCACCCTCAACGGGTTGGATGTTAAGTCAATAAGATGAGTCATAATTAAAGGGTGGCGGAACGGCGGCTCAATATCCTCTCACGTCTTGCGTTTCCGCCACACTGACTCTGTTTGTCTTTTTGTCAGTCCTATTTGTGCTCGTGCCCGAATCTCATTTGCTCGTTTGCAAATAAATCCCCGTTCAAAATGTTGCCAATCGTTGTCATTTATAGTACTTCCACACTTGTCAAGGATCTTGCGTGTATGCTGCTGGGATTCGGGTATTTGCATTGTCGTCGTCTGCGTTCATAAATGTTGCGCGCGCGAGAAGCGAACTGAGCACCATGACAAAGGCCTCACGCTATTCAAGGCAGCGAGAAGCCTCATGCATTTGCTTCTAGGTTAGGTTTGTTGTTGTTATTGTTGTTGCTGCTTTTCTCTTGAGTTGTCTTACCTTCCCTTCAGAGGTCAGGAAACTTTAGAAAACTATTCAAGACACTTTTCGGTGCATGGATCAGACCCGCAAGTGCTGTAATGTGCAAGTGCCTTGCAGGAGGTTCTAAATTAATCGTTCCAATTCCCCCTGCAGCGCTCTCTGTCACTGGAAGACCTTTTCGGAAGCATTTGGAACG
>NW_017841309.1:0-1342 GCF_001891065.2 Hippocampus comes
TTCGAAGCGGAAATTTCGCTCCCAACATTTTTGTGGGGGATGGGGGATCAAAATTATTTCACTCGTGGTTTCAGTCCAGAATTAAGCAATAAAAGAAATATCTTAAACCAATGATTCTGACCTCACTCGATTTGAAAAGCCACATTTGTTTTGAATAATAACATGGTCATTTGCGGTTTCTATATTTGAAGGCGAAACAGACTTTAGATTCACATTGGAAATGTGATTTGGGGAAATTTATTGTATAGAAAGGCCAAATTGTCAAGCCCTCGGCTTGAGTTGAGGCAGGGTCCTCCTCTCCCCTCAGGCATCGCTGCAGGTCCTGGAGGAGTCCGAGTGCCAGCTGTGGTGGGCCGCCAAGGAGATGCAGCGAGGCAAGAAGCTGCAGGACTACATCGGCAAGAACGACAAGACCAAGCTGGTGGTCAAAATCCAGAAGGTGAGAGCGCACAACGCCATGAGCAGCGCCAAAGCTCTTTTTTGGGGGGGCGCCTTGGGGTTTGATTGACAAACGAGGTTCAGACACGCCGAGCGGCGCGCCGCTGACTTCTATTGTAGGTTTGCTGAGACGTCAAAGTTAAAGAGATGGCGAACCCTGTGGCTAAATTGAGGGGCGCAATTTGTGAAGATGTCGTGCTGCTGTTGCCTTGCAGAAAGGACAGGGGGCGCCGGCGAGGGAGCCTCTGGTCACCAATGAGCAGCACAAGCAGATGATGCTGCATTACTACAGGAGGCAGGAGGAGCTCAAGGTCAGCCAAATGTCACAAAACGACCTCAAATGAATAAATGAAAAAGTTGTGTTGACTGCACTTGTTGGGTTCGGGTTTTAGAAATTAGAAGAGGCGGACGACGACAGCTACATGGACTCGGAGTGGTCCGACCGGCAGGCCCTCAAAAGACAATTTCAAGGCCTGACCAACATTAAATGGGGACCCAGGTAACGGTTGTCCACTTGCGCCAATGTTTCATGACGTCTTCCCGCCCATCTCCCCGGCAACGAAAAACCCAACGCCGCACTGCATGGCGTCTCCCCCCGGTCCCGTTTAATAAACTGCTTTTATTTGCTCATCTGCTCCCTGCATCGTCCACTCGATTGTGCAGGACAAGCGTTGACCTTGGGCGGTGCCTTGAGATACAAGTGATGCGGCCTCCAAGTTTTTGGAGACAAGAGCCATCATTCGGCTGATTATTTGTTGTTGAGCACCGTATGGTAGCAGTGAACTCCACTTATCTCACTTGAACAAAAACTGCAGTTTGGCACGGAGAAAAAGAAAACTTTAAGCCGTTTATTGCCGCTGCCAGCAGCAATTGACAGTTGACCTAAAACAACAACAACAAAAAC
>NW_017841310.1:0-1342 GCF_001891065.2 Hippocampus comes
AAGTAGGATACATTTGGTTTTGTTTATCGCCACTTCCCTGTTTGTCAATCAGTGCACTTCTTCGGTGCACCGAGTTAAACGGGGATGTCTGCTTTCCCCATACATGAAGATTTACGGTTATAAATACTGAACACGTTTCATATTTAATATTGTTGAGACGACCAGTTTCAAACACTATTATCGAGACAAATCCACTCTTAAAACACCTCAGGCAGAAAAATTAATCATATTAATAATAAACCGATAAGACATAAGACAATCAGGCGGTCTCGTCCTTGGTCAGGGACAACAAAGAGGAAAAAAAACAGCCTGACTGTCTTGCTGTGTGTACCCGCCCTTAGTTGTGTGCACTGCAAGTGGAAAGCCTCGTCAGTCAAGGCCAAGAGTTATTATTCTTTGCCCAACCGGGTTGTTTCACTCAGCAGATTCCTGTGCTTCCAGCTGAGGAGCGTCAAAGGATCGTTTCTTTAAACCTCTCAGTAGGAGCCAAAGGCCAACAAAAAGAAGGTGCGGCAGACTCACACCATGCCTGTGAGACGCGGCTGAAGCTACGACACCAACCGAGGAGATACAGTGGTGTCTGCTGACACCATCTTAATTCGTTCCCAAAGTGAAAATACATTAAATCCAAATCCAATTTAAAAAATATAAACAAAGAAAAGTGTCACTGCTGACTCTGTAAGCTGCATTTATCTTAGTCATTTTTTTTCCACGGAGGACAAAAAAAATATCCCAGGGAGTGTTGTCTGTCTGTGTGTCTCTCCAGTTTGTGTTCAAATATAAAATTGCTTAAGGGGTGAGAACCGCAACAAATGCTATTCGTTAACCCATCAATGGTGTTATGCATCATTTGCTAGCATTAAGCTAAATGGACTTATCTAAAGCAAGTCAATTTTGCATACACATTGTGTAGTTCTCTCTGTTTTATGTTTAGTTTGACACTAAACTTCAACTTCAAGATGGCCATCCAGCTCTCTCGGCAACACTGTGGTCAACAATCTATTTGGAAGCAAAATCTGTAGTTTGGATAAATGAATGAATGAGGAAAAAAAAACATGTTCAACTTCATAAACCAGGTTGAAGGCTGGTAGGCTATTCTTACTTTTCAATGTCCCAAAAACACTTTTAATATATATTGTTTATTTATGTCTTGCACCCTTGACGTGACAAAAGCTTTAAAAATTTAAATAACGCCTTAACTGCATTTCTACAGGTGTGTTTGCGGAAGGCAAAGGATTCTCTTCAGTATGGGAAGTTTCCACAGACTAAAACTGCAGTAAGGAGTTATTTTGAGAGGGCAGTTTAGCGGCACGGTAAGATGACGACTTTACATTGTAGCAAA
>NW_017841311.1:0-1343 GCF_001891065.2 Hippocampus comes
CATTGTCATTTGAAGGCATCTCTTTTCTGAGCTTAATGAGGTCATGTTGCATTCACTGACCTCGGTTTCGCCTCATATTGCAGCAGGCCAACACAATCACTTTTCCTCCCGCTTCCTTTCATGTTTCCGTCACTTTAATTAATTTGAGGATTGAGGGATTCGACGGACAATGTGCACGACTGCAGATTTTGAGCCACAGCTTTCATTCATCGGGAAGAGCTTTGGTTCTGCAAGGATTCAAATGGCTTTGTAGCTTCGAGCTCACTTGAATCTCTCATATTCATTTGATGTCGTGTGATTCACTCATTGACCGCCACCGACGCTGATATTGGTCAACTTGAATCCGACCGTTTACTGCCGCCGCCGAATGTATTGGTCAAGTACCTTTTTGAACAAGTGCGTGTGGAGGAGGGTGTCGCCCAGCCAGTCTCTGCCGTGAGTCAGTGCCACTTACGGTGAATTTCTTATTTCAATGATTGTTTTGCTTTCAAAACACTTTGTCACCCTCGCTTTTATTGTTTTAAGGTGTCACCACTGAACTGGGGAGAAGCATATGAGCACTTATGTTAATTTCCATTTTCTTTTCACAAACAGCTCCTTTTCGCCACTTTTTTGGGTCGGTAACCGGTGTTGTGGGTGTACTTACTCAAGGACGCAAAAAGTCCGCTCTTTGTTTTTGTGGGTAGGGCGCCGCTTATATAATCACAGAACAATATTCCGCAGATCTCCATCAGTCGCACTGCTCGAAGACAGCTGGCGATACTTCCGCGAAAGGCAAGGCAGGGTTTTTTTGCCTTTGAATTCGGCTACCTCCTCCATTTTTCCTTCAGATCTCAGTCAAAATCAACAGGGCTCTCAAAACCAAGAACCCAAAATTCAAAAGCCATTCCTTCAAATTTCACAGCCCTGTTTGAACATTTCAAAGCTACTACAGAGCAGGCAGGGTCCGACCTTACTCAAAATCAAGATGAAGTCCATTCAAGAATATTAACGGCACGCTTATTGAGGTAAAACCAACAGGAAGTTCCATTTGATGCCGGCCATGTTTGAGGCACCTTTTTCTTCCAAGTTTTGATGGTGAGGAATCACGGGAAAAAAGGCAGAATGCACCTTCTGGCTCTCCGTGTGCCTCCCCCCGTTTGGATCATGAAAGTGGATTCATGACATGCGGCAGGTCAACCTTGAAACAAGCTAATTAGAGCTCAAAACATGGAGCGCCCGACGCTGATTAGCACGCACGCAACGACAAGTCAGCCGTCGCCCTGCCGCTAACCAACCATGAACCCCGGTGTGTCCTGGAAAAACACGCGCACACATAGACACACACACACACACACACACAC
>NW_017841312.1:0-1343 GCF_001891065.2 Hippocampus comes
TTTTTTTTTTTTTTTTGAACGGTCATCTGTGTTCATACAAATATGAATTTTAGTTTGCAAGAGTGCGACATAACAAACACGGGGAAAACAAAAGCATAAATGCCTAAATTACAATGAACCCATGTCAACATTGATATATGTCGTGCAATCTCACAATTGATTTAATTATTTAACCAAAATATGTTGTTTTTCTTTATTGCAATGCTACCATCAGGCTTTGCAAGATTTCTGGGTAAAACCTGAAAACTATCTCTGGTTGGCCTTCTTTGAAATTCTGTCTGTGTTGGCCTTGAAAGTCAACTTGGCATCCAGAATAGTTCCTAAATGACGACCTCTCTCCTGTGAGATTGCATCTTGCCGGATAAAACCGCTTTCGAGATGACCTACTTTCAAAACGAGAAAATCAGTCATTGTGCCCAGAAAGACAACTTGTAATGCACAATATTTACTATATTCTTAAGGGTAGTATTTCATCGCACAACTAGCCTCCCTTGTAGGGTGTTACAGCATCCTATAACTCAAGCTTTTGATGCTTGCTGAACTGAGACATTTTCGTTATGTAACGTGAAGATCCCGGGATATGGCAGAGTGTCATGTCGTCATCGGGATTAAATTAAGTGTTACTTCCTTTAGATTTGTCGCATTTTTCTTAAGTACATTTGAATTGCTGTTATATCATGACTTTGAAAAAAAGTGTGGGTAGCTGCAGTTGCATTAACCCAGTTTGTATGCAGATTTACAGCTTCAAAAACAACCACTTGAGTGGAATTAATGCATTTTAGCCTGTTGACTCTTTCCAAGTGAAGGATGTGATAAATGCAGACCGAGAAAGCTTTTATCCAAGGTGAGCAGTCATAGGAACACTGTTTGGGTGAAGCCTGGTGAGCTTCCCTTTATTTTTTAATGTGAACATCTTAAATAAATGAGCATCTTTGCCAACTCTTTTCACGCCTCTTACATAAGTGTGACCAACAGCAGTGCTTTGAGATACTAGTTTAATTTGTTTTGTGACCATATTCATGAGCTCGAAACACCCATATCTCAAATCATCTTTCCCTACTGAAATGAATGGAGAAGCCAGTAATCATTCCAGTACATAAACCCGGCCCCCTCAAAGGGAAAATAGCACTTTATATTGTACTGTCAGTAGAATATAAAAATTGAGCAGGTTTTGCCACCATTTTTGCTTCAATTCAATAGACATTGGTCTGTTTCTTCTGTTATGCACGCCCTGGCCGCCTGGGGGCAATATGATATAGCCTCACAGATACGTGGACAAGGAGCCTGTCAAAACTCCTCAATAAGCAGCAGTTGTATTTGTTATTCTTCATAAAGGATGAACA
>NW_017841313.1:0-1344 GCF_001891065.2 Hippocampus comes
TTTGACACGTTTTGGGTCAGAGAGGAGACGTTAGAACCCAAAAGTATGGGCACAGGCTATCTTAGGGAAATCAGTCGATGGTTTTTGAAAACATAGAGGAATAGGCAATTTATAAGGTAGAAATTGGGACAGGCTTGGGGTCAAAACGTCTTGCAGAAAAGCATTGTGGCAACGAGCTGCCACTGCCTTTACGCGGGCTTTGTCCGCCTCCGTTACGGCGCTTACTAGGGAATATCGTTGGGTCGATTTTGTCCTTCTCACGCAATTTCGGTGCAGTTCATGCAAAACAAGCAAGGCGATCAAAAAAAGGTGGCAGAGGCTTTTCAAACACTTGATCTGAATTCGACGTTCATTGTTTCCGCAATTTCAAACATCTGTTTTCATAAGTACGGAGTACCCAACAAGAGCTACAAATAAAAGTAGTTGATTGCTCAATACGGTTGCCCTTGGCCACAGAGCGTGAAAAGGCAGTTCCGCCCCGCCCCCGCCCCCCTGCCCTCTCTGGCATAATTAAACAGGATTCCTGCATTCTTTCATGTCCATTAGGACAGCGCCGGGGAAATGGTCATTATCACCCACAGGAAATAGGACCATAAATATGCTGAGAATGAAAATGTCAATTAGTGGTCAGCCTGTTAGAAATGCAGCCGACGGTGAGGGTGGCGGCCTGCAACCGCCACCGCACTCAAGTACTTTTCAACATTTGCTGCCTGCTTTGAATTGCATTATGGTGCGGCGGCGTATTTAACAGTTGACGCCGGAATTTGAAGAGATGATTTTTTTCCCCCCAGATCTTATTTAAGACAATTTCCAATTTCGGAGGGGAGGATTGGGCTCCATTATTCTCATCAGGCATCTCCACGGCCGACTCAAGCAGTCAGATTGCAATGTTCAGTCGGTTTTCTCTACTGTGTCGATTTTGAATGGATCAAAGAACCTCAGCGCTGACTTGAGGGGGGCTGAAGAGGGAAGCGCATAAATATGTATTTTATTGTTGTTAATAATCCACATCAAGAGAACGAAGGGTCACAGTTTGGACTGTAAAATGGGACTGTCTTTTTAAAAATATACATATACAGTATACAGTTATAGTACTGATGAATACATTTATCAAATAAAAATACCGACATTTTGTGACATTTGCAGTACAAATATCCAAAGTGGGAAAAATATTGCCCAAAACATTTGACCTGGTTGGCCCCAAAATATGGACATTGGTGGAAAGTTTGGACCAAAATTATGGAAAACGGGGTACATTTTGGACCAAAAGTGTGTAGATGTGAAACGTTGCACTAAAACATGGAAATGTGGACACATTTTTGGAAGGTAAAAAAAAAAAAAAAA
>NW_017841314.1:0-1343 GCF_001891065.2 Hippocampus comes
TTTTGTTTTGATTTGCGTTCTTTTAATTGGATGGTTGAGTGAAACCCTTGGGCCTTAAAAAAAAAATTAAGACCCGCTGTGCTTGTATGCACGTGCAATTGGATGCGCCGACGAGGATTTTTCTTTGATTTTCAGGGACAGACTGTCACCACCAGGCCGTGTGTGAAGGCTGCCACCGTCCCATCTCTGACCGCTTCTTGATGAGGGTCAACGAGTCGTCGTGGCACGAGGAGTGTTTGCAGTGCACTGTGTGTCAACAGCCTCTCATCACCAGCTGCTACTTCAGAGAAAGGAAACTTTACTGCAAGCACGACTATCAACAGTAAGAACTGCTTTTTCTCTTCGATTTGTCTTATTTTTCTTCTCGTCTGAGCGCGTTGTGAGGATGCTTGGTGATGATTTGGCCTGCTCGCAAGTCATCATATGTTGGACTACACGCTTTCGGGAATTGTGCTAAACCATGTTTGACATTTTAGTCGATGTATTCTAATTATTATTTAAATAAAACTATTTTCGGAAGTACTGCGCAGTCCGAGAAATTTACAAAACGCTTGCAATTGTGTATTCTAAATTAGAATGTATTTCAGACATGTAAATATCTATTATTATTATTATTGTTATTATTAAATTATTATTATTATTATTATTATTACAAAAATATCATCATCATCATACACTGGCCAAAAAATATGCAGGTGCCTCTTGGTTTCCGAGATGATGCTGTTTCCGATAAAGAAAGTTTTATTTGCGTCTATAAAACCAGAAATTTACTTTCATTGTCCCCATTAATATGTACTGTCATTTCAAGTCGGTAATGGCATGAATCGCAGTAGTTATTTTACGTTTGCATAAACGTGTTTCGCGTGGCTTTTAAAAAACAATTATACAATAAATATTTCTTCATCCGTTTCAACATGCTGCGCACAAGAAATTCACCTGTGTCATTTCGTGGTTTATCCGATGCCGATTATGAATTGTCAACCCGCTTACACGGTTTTCTTGGTTCAATGGAATTCGAGTGTCGTGCACGTGCGCCACTCACTAACACGCGAACATAAGCGTCATAATTGGACAGGGTCGTACGCATAACTTGACGGTGTTCCCTAATTACTGTTGGACTGAGAAGTTACCATTAAAAACAACAACAACAACAAAAGAAATGAATGTTGCTTTCGTGTAATTAAACAGTAGTCGCAGCGATTTGATGATGCGATGATGTCTTTAGACAGCAAACCGACTCGAGCTGTATTGCGATGAAATATTTAAATGTTTAGATGGAAAGCTTTTACTACATTTAAGAATTTATTTCATGTGTGTATATATATATATATATATATATATAT
>NW_017841315.1:0-1345 GCF_001891065.2 Hippocampus comes
AGGCTACTAGAATTTTTGGGAAAATTCAGCCCCCAATGTCAGTATACCTCAGGGTCATGAAACTTGATGGGCACTTCTATCATGATTACACACACAGAATCAAAAATTAAAAAGCTATGCCTAAAAAATACAGAAAGGTGCCGAGTGTCGTTTTGAAAAGCCATTTCAGGGTCAATTTGGCTTGGTAGTGCCCCCCAGAATTTTATTTAAAAATTCAGCTCCTATACCAGGTTTCAAGCAAATAATTCTCAAAGAGCCAAGCCCGAAAAGACAAAGGAAGTTGGAAATTTTGGTTTGAGGCCACCATCTTTGGGCATGATTTTTACCATTGCTATGGGTACTTCAAAGATGAATTTGTCCCAGAGATTTGCTCTCATTGATACCAAATTTGAACCACATACAGTATACGAGACAGATGAGCAACGCAAAATTTGTGAACATTTGCAGGTGGTCATTCCGACTTGAATTCAGTCCCCGAAATTCATACACTTTAACGTAGAAACTCAAAATTTGGCGGGCATGTCTACCATGAAGAGACATGCAAAAATGTTCCAGAAGCCACGGCCAAAAAGTTGACCTTTCACATCTGAACTGGGTACATTTCAACTATGAACACTAGGTAGGCAGGTGACGTAAAATTGCAACATTTTATTTTCATCATTGCATGATACTGAAGTTCAATGACAAGTCACAAGCGAACCAAACTCCTCGTTTGAATAGAATGATTCATTATGTCGCTTAGAGTTGTGTCTTAAGGCTTGCACCAGAATACAAATCAAGGTGCTGCAGCTTTTACGCTCAAGCGCACATGCGCTATCTACGGAGGTAGAACCCTTAACAGTGTTTTTTTTTCATAACTCTAAACTTACCCTGCCACCATCTTTACCAGGAGCACCTTCAGGTCCCTTCTCTCCAAGGTCACCCTGTGAAGGTTAAAAAAACATTTTATTATCAAGAATTTTATCAGCGTGTGTAAACGGAACTTCAAATCAGAATAGACACACATGTCGGGACACATTCTTACTCTGTCTCCTTTGGGTCCGGGAATACCAGAGCCTCCTCTCTCTCCGGGCATACCCTGCAGACCGGGAGGTCCCTGAGCTCCGCCGCCTCCAGCGGGTCCGATAGCGCCCTAAAGAGCGAGACGAGATGGTAGAAATTATGAGGCGAAATAGATATGGTGGGGATTAGCGGTTGAGCACTTTCACCATCAGTTTATAACATTCTTAACTAAAGGCTTGCTGGAAAATGTCAACACATGTATCTTTTTCCATAACGAGTCAATTTAGTATAAGCGGGACTCTTGTTGTTTGCCATTGTTTATCAGAGTAATAAAGAAATCATT
>NW_017841316.1:0-1343 GCF_001891065.2 Hippocampus comes
TATATATATATATATATATATATATATTGTCTTTTAAAACATCTGTGTGGAAGTTTTGGAAAGATCTGAAGCCTGATGCAGATAAGGCTTTTTAATTTCATACTGTTAGCATCTGCTGCACATGCTAGCTTGGGTATTCCCCATATTTCCAGTGGGTCCCGTTAATTGTCATTATTACTCAAGCCTTGTGAAAAAGCCTTAACATGTCAAAAGGTATGTTTGAAAAGAAACAAAAAAAAAATAAAAAATCACAGCAGCCCATGGCTGTTAATAAACCACTCTATGTTTTATGCTGTGGTTCAGCTGCAGAGTGAAGTGGAGAAACCTTTGCTGAGCTTCAGGGAGAACTTTAAGAAAGACATGAAGAGGTTCGACCATCACATTGCGGACTTACGGAAGCAGCTCGCGACTCGCTATGTTTCGGTGGAAAAGGTAGACACACTTTCATGAGACAGTTCTCTCCCAGTAACTGAATGTCACGCGATTGAAATCCTGAATTAGCTAGCGCTGAATTGTATTTCGGGGTATCAGAGTAAAGATGTCTGAATACATTCCACTGCCACACTTTTCATATTCCGAGAGTAGTCTGAAAACGTTTCTTTTTTTCCTTTACATATTTGGGTGTCTATAACGCGTGTACCCTTTAGGCCCGTAAAGCTCTGGCTGACAGACAGAAGGAATTGGAGTTGAAAACTCAGCAGCTGGAGATCAAACTCAATACCAAGACTGAGGAAGACATCAAGAAAGCCCGCAGGAAATCCACTCAAGCAGGTCAGAGTCGCGGGAGGGGTGGGTCAAAAGTCACACTCGGCTGTTAACTTTTTATCAGGTAGACCAAAAAACTCAATTGCCACCTGCATCGCAAAACAACTGACCCGTGGCAGTTAGCATATAATAAATATGTCGATTCCATTCTTTTTGTCAGATCAGAACACGATTATTTCTGCAGCATACGTCCACTTTATCTTTAACGGAAGGCCTGCACCCCCTCGGAGGAAACGTTCGTATCTGTGATCTTGTTCTTTCAGTCACAACCCGCAGATCTAGATGAGGGTTGGAATGTCGATCGACCGGTGATTCGAGCGCATTGCCTTTCTGCATGACGACAGACTGATAAAGATACAATGTTTTAAGCCACATGTGAAACCGGGAACGATCAACAACGTCATGGGACGCATACATCAGCATTATCATCAAGCTAAAGTATTTTGTCAGATGCTAGTTACACAAAAGGGGAAGTCAACACAAACATTTCCTGACAAAAATATGTTCTGTGCACCTCCACTAGTTCAAACATGGGATTCTGATTCTGACAGTGTTTGTGGAATATGAATTAAGCGGCA
>NW_017841317.1:0-1345 GCF_001891065.2 Hippocampus comes
GGCTGATAATTGTAACAGTTAAACATGTTCAGCGTTTACGATTATGTGGGTGGTGATTTTTTTTTTAAATTAATTTATTTACTTTCTGAAGTTGAAAGTCCACATTGGAGTTGCATGAAGAGAAGCCACATTTAAATCAATTGAGATTGAAATACGCCACTGAAGGCTCAAAATTACATACGGTGGCCCCGGACTTGTGCTTAAAATTGGCCTGGCGGCGTGTTAATTGGGTCATTGAGTCTCGCACATCACACAGAAGCTATTTTAGGGTGCTGCTCCCTCACCACCTGCGCTTGAAAAATAAAAATCTGGCCCCGTCTTGCTGGCGAGCGCACCCATTAATGACCCCGTAGTCCGTCTCTTCCTGTCAGGCGTTTGGCGTATCCGGCGCTCGTCACTCTGCTGGTGTCCACGTTGACCTTCCCGCCGGGGTTCGGGCAGTTCATGGCGGGTAAGGTGAGGATGACATGTTCTTTTTTTTTTTCTCTCTTTTCTGTTAGAATTACCAATTTAAAAACATCAACTGTGCTCAAGGGCCATATTTGCTTTTTTTTTAAATGGACAGATGGGGCAAGTCATTGGTAAATGAGGTGAAAAAAAACCGTTCAACTATGTATGTCAAATATGTTAATATGTTATTATAATTGATAATAATTCTGTCTGCAGCCAGGTTGGCATTGCAAATGTGAATCTGTTCTGAAGTGGCTTATCTGGAAAAATAAAGGTTAAATTATTCATTCAAAAATGTTACCATATATAAAATTGTTTGTTTGGATAAAATATTAATTCATTCCCTTTCTTAATCAATCATTGAAGCTCATTTACATATGAATGAAAAAATGGTTTTATTGCAATGATTAAAATTTGTTTTAATAATAAGTAATAATTGTTCCTCATCTTATTCTTGCTTTATTTTATTTATTTAAATCAACAAAAATATTTTAAGCGGACTAAATCGAGACATTAAATGTGGATGCTAAATTTTAAATTGGTTTATCCATCAGTTTAAGAGCCATTCTAAATATTATGCCCTTATTTCCGTTTTCATTGAATGTTGATTGAATCAAATATGAATAAATCGGTGCAAAAATATGTCCAAAGAATGTGGAAAAACAGTTCATTTTAATAATGCAGAAATAATTGACATTTTTACTGCTAATTAATTTATAATAAATAAACCAATTACATAATGTGTTTAGGAAACATTTTTGCCCTTCAAATATTAAACACTCCAGAATGAACAAACATTTTTCTAAATGTTTTTCTTTTTTTTTTAACTTCCACTTGTTGTCATTATTGGCTACTGTGTCGAACAATGAACGAATTCAATTTTTGCTTTCCTTTT
>NW_017841318.1:0-1345 GCF_001891065.2 Hippocampus comes
AAAATCACATTCACGCTACTCCCCTCTACAGTATTTGAAATTGTGAATTTGGGTGCTTCAAGAGAAATAAGAAAAAATAAGAAAAAATAAGATTGTTGTGATTTGATAAAATAATAAACACCACATTAAAAACATATTCATGTTTCACAAATTTTATTATTTGATGTCTGCTTTCTTTATAAAGGTTTGAAGGCCTTTGATACATTTTCTTTCATGTCTATCTATACAGAGGCCCCCAAAATGATCTAAAATTGGACATATTTTACGTTTTACTTCATTTCACAGAAAGAAACCCAGTATTTCTATAACACCGACAAATCACATCTGATTTTAAAACATTTTAAGGCACATGCAAAAATGGGTGAAATGAAACCAAGAGCTTTTAATATTGTTGCAAACTGTTCAGTTTGGATACAATATAATGGTAAGCAAATACCATTGAGACGTTTGAGAAATAAATTAGATACGATAGATGATTACATATTGAGAAAATATTTGCCCAGGGATCCAGCCGCTGAGAGAATTTGAAACTTTACGCATTAAATAAAAGCATTTGTAAAATTAGCAGCATCACATGACGTATTGCGGCAAAACCAAGTTGTGGCGAAAGTCCTACAGGATGCCACTTCTCAAGGAAATGAACAGTCTGGAGCATGTCGATCGATACCTGTAGTTCACATCACACATGCCATTAGGAGGTCTTAAGGTATTGACAGCGGGCGAGGTCAGTGGAGTCTTCTCAAGATGGCTTCCTGGAGAGCATCCGCCAGCTTTGTCTCCTCACTATAAAACACGACCACCGATTGTCTTCTTGACAAAAAATCATTTTCAGGTCTCAAAATCCATCCTTGATTGTGTCCTCGTTGCGCTCAAAATTATTCAACCCCCTCCTCCCATTGCGGTTTAGTGTTTTAGGAAGTTTGACATTTATTTTTTCATCTTGATTCTAATCAGATCGAAATAAGAACTTGCAAATACAGACACGCAATTAGAATTACAAGAGTATTTTGTGTAATGCACCAAAGAAAATGTCCATTTTGCGATTTGCGCACTGGCAAAATAATTCAACCCCTTAAAGATGACTACTCTTTGGAACAGAGGTTTGCAAAGAATTCAAACACGTATGCAAGCCAAACTAGACACAGGTGAAGATTAAAAACAAAACAAAACCCCCCAAAAAAGGGCACACAAGTTAAAGTTCACCCAAGAGCTTTGGTTAGCTCATCTGAACCAAAAAAAATTTCCCTTTTACTCCATCTGACAGTTGCAGTCATCTGCCTTCCTGTTTGTTTGCCATGTGTTTTATGGACGTGTGGGGGTGGAGGGGGAAGAGGGTATGGGGGGG
>NW_017841319.1:0-1345 GCF_001891065.2 Hippocampus comes
AGTGTTTTTTTTCTTCATTCTTAACTGGTGCTTCAACTCGAGCATAGTTTTTGTATTTGTTGTATTAAATACTCAAAGACAAGCTTAGTGTATTGAAATTCCGTTAGGATACAACATCACCCTGCATGCATCACATTACAAGAATCGGAGCGTGGGAATTCTTCTGCGGATATTCTCCTCTGAGGAGACTACAGGGCAGTGCCGTGGGGGCCTCATCTCGGAATTCCTAACATTTCTTACCTTCCTAAAAAGGCAAATTGTGTTCAAATGCCATTTCCAACTATGAACAAGATGATTTCACAAGTCACGTCATTCAAGTCAAAATCAAGTTGAGTCTTTCCCAAGTTTTTAGCCAGTCCTCAAATGGCAACTTTGCGTCTGACTTGAGTGAAGTCAAATGACACAATCCCACCATGTCTGACACCCACAGAGGGAAACAGAAAACGAGGGCTGACAGGCTCCCAACCAGTTTTTGTTGGACATTGTGCTGCTCCTTATGTTGTTGTGCACTTTGTACACATAGGGGAAGTGTAATACAGACGTTAGGATATGGATGGAGACATGGAGTTATTGCTCTTAGTCAGTTTGAGTTATATGAGTTCTTCTTCACAGAGGACGAAGAAAGGCCTGCTAGTGTTGTTATATGTCTACATGTGCTGCACCACCATTTGTGTTGGGGTTCTAACACCAATACACCGATGTTGTTCGTTAGCCTACCAATGGTGCCTTGCATTGTTTGCTAGCATTAAGCTAAGAAGATGTAGGCAAAGCTGTGTGGTTGCTTTAAATAAACAACATGGAATTCTCTTTATCATCTCTGTCTCCCAGACTGCCGTGTGCTTCGAAGTTATTTGAATTGAGTCCACAGAAACCACACAGCACTCGTATTTGATAATTTAGCTTGCAAAGGTTGGTTTGAAAATAAGCAAAGCTATTCAGTTTGCGTTGAATGAATGTTCATGTGGAAAATAGTAATTGTGCTTACACATTTGCAGTGACACTGCAATGTTATCATATAAAGTCCCGATTTCCATGCACATTTAAATTCGAGTTCAGAAGACAACAACAGGAATATCAATATATTTGTCAGCGAATCAGGACTTCAAATTCAAAAGGACCTCAAACAAGCCATATGAGAATAACATTATGACTTTAAGTCTAAATGACAGGAAGTGACATCATCCCATCCCTTTCTCTTCTTCAGATGCAGGGAAACTGCAGGTGGCTCAGGAGGCAATAAGAAAATCGTCCACACTACGTCGCCCACCTGCACGCATGGGGGAGCCCCTTTCATGTAAGAGCTACCTTGTGTTCCAACTTGGCCAGTATTTTTATTATTTTTTTT
>NW_017841320.1:0-1347 GCF_001891065.2 Hippocampus comes
CATTCGGGCCACACTAGAAGACAGCTGCAACTTTCACCCTCCAATCTCGTGTTGGTTGAAGGCGCTATTTTTAAATGAGGAATTTCAACAAAAACAGGACAGTGGTCTTTAATGTACAATCCAAACAAGGAACCAGGCTGAGGTAGGAAATTGGCGGTCACGCAACGCGCTCTGCTGGAAGTCAAACAAAGCCTGGCAAAGTCTCGAACAAAAATGAACTATTGTTCAAAAACTGTTCCAAGGATCACAAAAATAAAGATGAATGAGGCCACGAGTTTTTGTCGCTTGAACTCATTCAAGTCCTACACTGGACCAGAATAAGTGCTTAGGTGAAATAATGATCTGAAAATAGTTATTTGAGGAAATTTGGTCAAACTCAATTCGAGGAGGGTCGAGCATTTCTGGAAATAAGCTTTTTGAGCAAATCCGGCATGCGTCGACGGTCTTGCTGACCTCGTAGGTGTGGTCCAGGCGGTAGACGGGCACAGAGTTGATGGCGCTGACCACCTCCAGCACGCCGTTGAAGTTGTTGAGCTCCTGAAAGACCTGCAGAATCTCGATGACGCGCGTCCACACCGCCACGCGCTCCTCCAGGTTCATGGTCTCCACGATGCACCTGCCACCCAATTTCCGACACTTAATTCGGGCGGCGCCGCAAATAAGCACTCGTCGGTGCGACGCTCACTTCTCAAACCACAGCGTGAGGTTGGTGGTGTGTCGGATCATTCGGAGCAAGTTGGGCGAGTTCTTCTCTTTGTCCTCTTTGGTCCACACGCTTCCCACCAGCTCGGACGGCCGCACGGCTCTGCGGATGGCAGGCCGCCGTCAGCGACCGTTTCTCGGCGGTCGCCGGCTCCACGGCCGCCCACTCACCTGTAGAGCTCGGACTCCAGCAGGGTCAGCTGCCGGGCGATCTCGATGGGGTGCAGGGTCATGAGATCGAAGGAGTCCACCTGGCCGGTGCGGCAGATGTGCCACTCGATGGGCGGGGGCGGGCTCTCGAAGGTGATGTTGTGGCTCACGCCGTTTGACTGCGTCTGCAGCTTGCGGCGGATGATCTTGTTGATGGACTCCACCCACTTCCGCATGGACTTGCCTGTGGTCAAAAGCAGAGGAATCGGGTCATGGAGCTTCATTCAAAGTGGAACTAGTACGGACCGGTGACTTTTTAAATCACTGCCCGACTAAGTGGGGATATCGGTCCAAATAATAATCACAGTTTATGTTTTTAACGGCCATTTTTTGGACTTGAAAACGACCTCTGTATATCATATCTTTTAGTTGTTATTGAAAAATGTTTCTGCCAAACGTCGGAATCGCCCGAAAAAAAAAAAAAAAAAAAAAAAA
>NW_017841321.1:0-1346 GCF_001891065.2 Hippocampus comes
AGCATTCTCTTTGATCTTGAGTTCATCAATGATTCAAAAGAACCATGAAGCCATTTTCTCTAAAGGTAAAAATGAGACAGGTGGTCGTCCGGCGGTAACTCGGCTCCATCACAAACATTTGCCATCAGCTTACCTGCTAAGCATAACAATAAGATAAGGGGTGCAAGTGCTACCAGGATGAGCAGAAGCAGGAGGGGAGACAGGACGAGTGCAGTGAAGGCGTTGGAAACGACCGTTGGAGGCTTCTTCTCGGGCTCCCTGAATAAGTGCTGCGCAGGGCAGGAGAACGTTCACAATTACTGACGGATGTCTGATGACACCTTGTCATTCGGAAAACCAATTACGGAGGACGGGCTTTTACTTGGATCTCCGGCTTGGGGACGTAAAGAGTCTTGGCTTGAATGCTCACTGGGGCATCCTCGTCCACAAACCTCAGCACGACGTCGGCCTTTGAACACACCGGCGTTGAAGGTCACCGTCGGGCACGATCGCCAAGACGTGATTCACCGTCCCATGACGAGACTCACCACATTCCACAAGATGGGGTTCTCCAGTGTGGCATCGCCAACCATGAGATAGAGGGAATATGTACCGGAGATGAGCGCAAACTCCGTTTTACGCTCTGTTGCGTCCAACTCAAACTTGTACAGACCCTTGGCATCGGGCTCGGCAACAAAAACAACCTCTTGGCCAGTTTTCTGATTGTGCAGCCGGACAAAAGTCTGTGAGAGAGAATAAAAATCACACAACTTGAAGGGAATTCCGAGCTGAAGTGTTCATGACCCGCATTATTGGTTACGTACCTGATGGGGCATAAGTTCCATTCCAGTATTGACGTCAACCAGCTGGAAGGCCATGGCAAAGTTCTGGTGACTGTCAGCAATGAACGAGCTCGCGGCTTTGGAAGGATACTCCACCCTGGATCGTTTTAAAACAACATGAAGTCGCCGAGTCCCAGTGGAAGGTAAAAAGTGTAGCGGCGTCGATTTCCCACCTGGTAGTCTTTGTGCCGATGCTCTGGTCCTTATCCACCACGGAGAGGTCCATATTGGTAACTGCCACCTCCGTCGACACTTTCACTTTGAGCTGCATATGAACGGCGTGACAACAAAAAGTCACATTACGTCACATGTACACTCGTCGACGCATCAAGCGAGGACGAATCAAAGTCGTGGTAGGGCCGTACACAAATGATGGGTGGTAAGATTCTGAAGGGGGCATCTTATGAAAAATGTACTTTTATTGTCGTCACGGGCGCTTGCTTTCGCCCCCTCGCACTGGACTTGGCTTCCGTGAGCACAAGTCGTTGGCCTGTTGAACCGCCCTGCTGCGCCCCCAGCCATCGT